>NC_054740.1:82802372-83103025 GCF_018143015.1 Lytechinus variegatus | reverse complement strand
TCCATCTTTGTAGCATATTATTAGAGCATATGGTCTGAAAATTGAAAATAGAGCTCTTTCCCTATATGAATCTGAATAATAGCTTGAAATCATTATTTCAACTTGACTCAAAGAGGAGATTTAGTTCCTTTTGGAAATGAGTTCTTTACAATATATCAATGTATGCATGGATGAACAATCGTTCATCTGCTGTTGATTTTAGTAGCTGATTTCAAAATGTAGTATTGATTGAAACCATTCAGTCAATTTGTCATCCATAAATCATGGGTGAATGCCCTAATGCTGCACAAATATATATACAGCACAAGCAATTAATGCAGTTGGTTTGCTGTTTATACTCTTAGCTTAAAATGATAATGAGCAATTAGTTGGGACAACTTCATTGATGAGCTAAATATTGACGAAAGAAAAGATCAATGCCTATGATTTCAAATTTTATAATATTCTGCACTAAAATGACAAAATTTCTCTATATAAAAAAACTGGGGACCTACTTTTTTTTATTTGAAACATGTACGTCTCACACATGAAATGGGACACAAAATTACAATTTCTACACTCACTGAATCTGTCCAATAATCACCAAGGGGGAGAATGAACAATTGATTTAGATCAAATTATCACAATGATTCTATAAATCGTAGAATGACTAATGGTTAATATTACTCATTAACTAACTCTACACTTGAGACAAGCTTTAGTGACTTTTAAAAGCTAGGAAAAATGAAATAGTGTAAACGTCATTATTCATCCTTTGCTCTGCACAAGCTGAATAACCTCAGAATTCTTTTAACAATGGCATTGCCTTTATTCTTAATCTTAAATATTATTTAAGAATAATTATTATTTCATGATCATATCTCTCCCCTTGAAAAGGAACATGACAAACCCTAAAAATTGATGCCATTCAAATACTCGCCAAGGGGGATGTCAGTTTGCCAACTCATACACGTATAGTTCTACCATCAGCGGAAATAAGAGCAAAGGAGGCCAACATGCACTCAAGGCACTATCAAATATCTTCCGTTCCTTTCCACCCTGTATTAGTCAGGAATGTTAGAGAACAAACATGAATGTTGCTTGCGGCTCCACTTTGGGTTATTTTGGCTCTAAACCAAGGATGAGAGGTATACAGGGGATTCTCCATGACGTTATTTGCTCGATGCATGGGGTACTAATGCACCACATATTCAAACATGGGAAGAAGTCATATCCTATAGTGCATGAACACTGTCAACAAAGTACAACATAGGAAACCCAATTCAATCTCTTCACATGTATTATGGGTTATCTGACAATAAGTTTCTGGGAACTATAATTATATGCCATCAATTGTGACATTAGCTTAATATTTCAAGCTCTTTATTATTAATGAACAATTAACTACCATCATTCTTTAATTACTGCTAATTTATACAAAACGGCCCTTTGTGCTCTGTAGAAAGATTCAACTAGACCTGTACTTTAAATTGATCTTTTTTCATTGTAACAATACTGATATTCAAATTATTGAAATTAAAAGACCATCTATTCTCCTCTCCATAATCTTTGACAATTTATGAATGATGAGCTTTAAAGCCAAACTCAAGCAGTCTCAGTGAATAAAGAGAACATATTTTATATATCAATTATCATCATAAATATTAACCATTCTCATTTTGCTAATTACTGAGCAATTGTTCATTTTCAATCAGAATCATATAATGGAACATGCCATTAATAAAGAGAACCACTTAAATTTGGTAAGAATCTCTTCCAATTCATTTCCCTATCATTATCCCAGCTGAAATGATTTCAAATCTAAAGTTAAACATCTTTTTATTCTCCCAAAACATTTCTACCGGTTAATTCAAACTTACAAAAATAGAAAGAGATCACCAATCCATTGCATCATACTAATTTTTGTAGTATATTTTCAAAATGTGAAGAGTTCATTTCCATCAGAAAGCAGCTTCTACTATGGCTACATGTCGGTTAAAAAATTGGGATAATCCCTTGTGTATGTGAACTGACCTTTAACTCTTCACACCCCATTTTATGGATATGTCCCTACTGATTTGAGTGATTATTTGCATGAGAGATTCTCATTTAGCATTGGTGTGAAGCCATTTGAAGGGTCTCTCCTTTGATAACACTACCGGTACTGTAGAAACACCTGTACAGTATGAAGGATGGAGAGCTCTTCATGAAAAACGAGCCAAACTACAATAAACCCATGATAATCAGTTCATCTCTTCATGAAAAAGAAGAAAAGGAGCAAAACATACTGCACTGTATGGACAGTGTCACAGTACATATATATACTTTGCTTGAAAATCATAAATGTCCATTTGGATGTAGATGATGAGATCCCTATGTAATATTCAAAGGGCATCGCAAGATAACTTTTTGATATAGATATATACATGTAACAACATCCACAAAAACTGATGGGAGAAAACATGAGCTGGATGGATATGCATGGATCCAATGTTCTAAAAATGCAATGAGCAAAATATTGCAGCAGAGTTGTATATTTCATGAGCTCAAAGCCTCAAACAAATTCTTTGAACAGTTTGTCTTTATATCTACCACATCTGAGAAGAATGGCATGTTATCTTGCAGAAGTGTAACAGCCAGGCACAATAATGTGTAACGGTAACTACATTGACCATAACAGTGAGAAATAGCATTGAGATACAATAACATTAAAACATTTCTAAGAGGCTCAGGAAGTTGATGATAAGAACATCTATCTTCAGCAGCAAGCAATAATTGCCCTTGAGAATGTTACTCATCCAGGGACTATTTATGCTAAGACCATACACAGTCATGATCATTTGATGAGAGATTCAGAATGATGATGGATGATAAAAAAGGGGGGTAAACTCGACAGAAAAGCAGGCAAGTGAAAGTGGCTGAGGAGGATGGGAAAGAGGTAGAATGAGAAAGATAAAGGGAAAGGGTGAGTCAAGATTCTATCTGTTGGTGTGTACATGTATGTTATTTCCCCCCTCCTTTCTTTATTCTCCTCCTGCATGCTATCCCCATCGATCACATTATATAGTGGAGCTGTTTTTGTTTAGGGTAATCCCGAGTGCAATCCTGACTTCAGACAGCACACAACATCTGTAGCCAACTTCCCATATAATTGGCATTATGATAGTCCTTTAAAAGCAGGGTTGGCGGATTTAAATCACGTTGATTTAAATTGTGATTTAAATCGCGATTTAAATCACCATGATTTTTTTAAAAAAATCATTGATTTAAATCACTTCCATTGAAAAATGTACAAATCATGGACAAAGTATTTGTTCAATGCAGTTTTAATTCTTCAAGTCAACTGAAAAACTTTGAATTAACTTTATATCAATAAAAGATCAACAAAGTCTTCATATCTACTTAAAACAAATTAAAATCAAATTAATAAAATCAGGTAATTCCTTAAAAACTACAGATGTATGTTGTCAATAGGTACTCTTTTTTTGTAAATTATGTCGAGTTTTTCTTCTGAAATTTTACATTCTTTGTCAGTTATTATTAGTCAATTTCTTTCTTAACATAAAGTTTTCACATAATCCAAAGACTTTTCAGAGAGCAGTTTGTAAAAAAAAAATATATAATATATAAAAGTCAATGAGAAAAGGTTTGTTGGCAGTTTTCCAGTTTTGATCCTTCGCCTACACATAACTACTTCTGTCATGTAAAAAAAAAATGATACCTGCATGTACTGTAATCAACATATTTAACATACCTCTTATTTTGTATTGTTACATTTATCATACATTTGATTTTTTAAGTAACATAATTATAACAAGTGGAATGCCTCTGGCCGTCTCACCTGCATCACGCGGTTCAATATAGCAGCAGTGCTGACTTTGAATACTACTCTAACTCGCACAAGATGTTCAGTGATACATGGTTACTCTTGTCCACTTTTTATGAACTAGACCAATAAACTTACAGAGATATGATGGTTATTCAACAAAAAACCCCCCAACATGGCCAAAGTTCATTGACCTTACATGACCTTTGACCTTGATCATGTGACCTGAAACTCGAACAGGATATTCAGTGATACTTGATTACTCTTATGTACAAGTTTCATGAATCAGATCCATAAACTTTCAAAGTTATGATGGTAATTCAACAGATACACCCAATTCGGCCAAAGTTCATTGACCTTTGACCTTGGTCATGTGACCTAAAACGCGCACAGGATGTTCAGTGATACTTGATTACTCTAATGTCCAAGTTTAATGAACTAGACCAATAAACTTTCAAAGTTATGATGGTAATTCAACAGATACCCCCGATTCGGCCAAAGTTCATTGACCCTAAATGACCTTTGACCTTAATCATGAGACCTGAAACTTGCACAAAATTTTCAGTGATGCTTGATTACTATTATGTCCAAGTTTCATGAATCAGATCCATAAACTTTCAAAGTTATGATGGGAATTCAACAGATATCCCCAATTCGGCCAAAGTTCATTGACCCTAAATGACCTTTGACCTTGGTCATGTGACGTGAAACTCACGTAGGATGTTCAGTGATACTTGATTAATCTTATGTCCAAGTTTCATGAACTAGGTCCATATATTTTCTAAGTTATGATGACATTTGAAAAACTTAACCTCAGGTTAAGATTTTGATGTTGATTCCTCCAACATGGTCTAAGTTCATTGACCCTAAATGACCTTTGACCTTGGTCATGTGACATGAAACTCTAATAGGATGTTCAGTAATACTTGATTAACCTTATGGCCAAGTTTTATTAACTAGGTCCATATACTTTCTAAGTTATGATGTCATTTCAAAAACTTAACCTCAGGTTAAGATTTGATGTTGACGCCGCCGCCGCCGCCGCCGCCGTCGCCGTCGGAAAAGCGGCGCCTATAGTCTCACTTTGCTTCGCAGGTGAGACAAAAATCACATTAACATAATGTAGTACAGTCATAAGCTTTCTCTTATAAACCTTTTAAGTCACTGCAGCCCATTTTATGTTCAGTGCTACAAATAATGGAAGTTTTGTATCTGCATGTAATAGTGGAAAGAGCTCTATAACAACAATTTGCAAAACTCAGAATAAACATTTAACACTGCATTTTAATGTTAAGATGCAGGTACTTCAGTTACAATCATTGGCAGTTGTAAGCTGTGTCTCATTTAAAATAAAATACTTCTTTTTGTAATAATTATGTTGTAATTTAAGCAGTTTTGCAGTTTTTATCCTTTAAGTTAAAAGTAAGTAGATTCTTTTTCATACTTCATGGATCAAACAGATTTTTTTTAGAGAATATGGGAATAAAAATTGTAGATTAATGTAAAAAAATCACAGTAACAGAATGTAGTATAGTGACCCTTTGACTAAGCTATCTCCTATATTGTTCTCCAAAACTGAGAGTTTTGCATCTATATCTGTAGCAAGAGAAGAGCTTTTTATCAAAAAGATCCTAAACATATACAGTTCAACAGTTGTAGTCTCTCTTTGACTAAATACAGCTGTGACTAATTGAAAAAAAATCATTGATTTGAATTATTTCTCTTATAATATACATGAATACTAGTAATTGGCAAAGGGTTTGTTGGCAGTTTTGATAAGGATTTTTCTCTTGGATTTTTGAAATATTTGAATGAAAAATCCCAGAGGGGAATTTTCTCTACTCACTGGGAATTCCCTATGGAATATTCCTTCATAGGCCTATGTATGATAGAATTAAGTTCAGATACATGATTCCTCAAATTTATTTTTAATTGTCCATTTTTACTGGATTTTAATTACAAAATATGTGGTTAAGAACAATATTAGGGGTAAAATGTATAACATCAATATTGATGTCATTGTAAGAGTAAGGGGGGGATAATTACCCTTTTTTAAAAGGAACTTTTAAAAAAAAAAAAAAATAAAAAAAACCTGATTTAAATCAAATAAATCCGATTTTTTTTATTTTTTTTTTTAAAAATCAAAAAAATCGCCAACCCTGTTTAAAAGCAAAGTGCCACAAAAACTTTGACAACCATAAATATTCCACAGTACTGATGTCTCACCCAAATGAAACATTTTGATCATGTACAGTAGTCTTGCCAGTATAGTTGATGAAAAATAAATGTCTATCGTTACAAAATTCATAACAGTATTTTGCCAAGAAATACCAAAATAATGAAAAGGTGTATGTATCAATACCATTAATAAGGCAAATTGGCTTATGACTAGGCACAGGACAGTTCCCTTAAAATAAATGTACATGTACTTGTATTGTTTTACAGTATGTGTAAATGTCCTAGACTACAGTGAGAAATATTCATTCATGAATAAGGTTTATAAACAAGCCATACACTTCTTCCACATGACAAGACGTACATGTATTAGCATGCAAAGTTATGAACCTGGTAATTGTCGAATGGTTTTATTATAATTACATGTATGATAATCATCATTATAATCAACATCATCATCATCATCATAATCACAATCATAACTGATATCATAAAGCTATTAAAATCATCCTCCTCATCACTATTTCAAGCAGAATAATCATGAACATATTTATGTCCATAATATTAAGTTCATATCTACTCCTGATAAAACACAGTAAAAACAATGAACAGAAGACAAAACTTGATACATGTACATGTATGTAGATTGCTTTTGGCCATGCTGGTTTGCTACACATAATTCTCATCTTTTTACACTGTGACATTCTTGGAAATACATGTAATTGAACACTTTTACACGTAACTAGTACAGGCAATGAAAATATCACTGGATTTGTGCCTCCATGATGCACTTTCCACTCCACTTTAAGAGCTTTTTTTATGAGTCAATTTTCATAAGCATCAGTTGGCTAATCCAACCATAATGAACTCTACCCACCCACGATGATGCCTTTGTATGGCTACAGAGGAGCTGCAAACACTCAGATCACATTTGCTATAAAGCATGCATGAAAAACTCCTTCCAAATTTTCATGAGGATACAGAAAAAATAGCAAAGAAGAAAGTGTACTAAAATCATTATTGTAGCTAACTTTAATATATGATACAGAAAAATGTTGAAACAATAATCACAGGAACTTACATAAAACTGAATACTAGTTCATAATTGGTAAGTTGTGCATCAAAAACTACACTGCATATAAGCTCCAGTTCCAACGATAAATCACTGTTGTTTTTTAAAGCAATAATATTCAACTCAATATTCAAAAAATAAATCTTATAAAAACTTACATTTAAAAGCAACCATGAACATATATTCCTTTTCTAGATGTTACCATCGAGACCAGCCCATAGCAGAATGTGTGAGATGAGCTAGCTCAGCTTGCTTGCACTGAATCAAAATATCTCCAATATTTAGTCAATGACATCCAGAGATGGGGTAAGAGGAGTGCTAGTCTTCTAGAATATACCCTAAACCTACTAAATTAGGATGAAAGTCAGTGCCACATGTTTTAGCAGAATCCCACTCGGGGTCTTTCTCTGTGGCTTTCCTGCATTACCTACTGTTTTTGTCAGTGCTTAAATTGAAGGATTAAAAGATGCTGATCTTTAGAAACCCTTCAAAAGATGGAGCTACATACAGGACCTTTAATAGCAGAATTGTACATTTATCCCCTGACCTGCTTACCATCATTCCAAACTTGTATATTAAGGACGTTCCACAGTTAAAGTGAAATCCATTTTCATCAAACTTTGCACATAGATACTTTAGAACCTGAATAATCCAAATATGCAAAAATTATAGGTCCATGTGCTTGATTTTTTGCTATAGAGCTTCAAAGTTCCCCCAACTGGATGTTTTTAAGAACTGCGCATTCAAAAGAATTTGGCATTTTTAGACCTCGGAAGTTCACTACAATGAGTTTAAAACCTCTCTTACTCAGTAAAATACATGAAAAAGTCATCAAATCAAGATAGTTAATACTTGTATAGTATTCGTTAGAATGAAGAATTCATTTATTGTGCTATTTGTTTGCAATTTCAAGTCTAACAGCACTGTCATTTCTTAAAAATGGCATAAAAGATAACAAAAACTCAATCTAAAAAATGTGACATTTCAATAACAAACTTCAAAAGTACAATAAATGCTGTATATTATTCAAAATCCATGTCATTTTCACCAAAATTCGCAAAGTTGTAGAGGAAGGTATACCTAAGAGGTGCAAACATTAAAAAATAGAGGTTTATTCGCTTGTTTTCAAGCTATCAGCATTTTTATAAGAGCAAATATGATTTTTAAAACACCAAAAATGTGCCAAATGCTATGTATCTATGTGAAGAAAAAATCAAAACCAGTCTACCATTTATTCAAACTTGGGGTCATATTCATGATATTTGGCAGCACTGCAGAGTAAAGTACTTTGAAATTGTAGAGATATATTCTTAAAAATGGCCAATGGAATAATTTTATTTTTTTAGTTTCATAAAATAACGCATCGGAACTGCAGTTAGAGTGCAGATGATGAGAAAAATCAGCTCACACCCACAGCTAATTAATCACCTGTTCATCAATTGTGACGTCAGCGCGCAGAGTGTAAAATATACGCAGATCATAATGCGCACAAACATAACTGTGGAACGTCCTTAAATATGACATCCTTATCAAAAGTTTACACAAGGCCATAAAATATCAGATTTCCACAACTTACATAAAACTGAATACTGGTTCATAATTGGTAAGTTGTGCATCAAAAACTACACTGCATACAAGCTCCAGTTCCAACAATAAATTACTGTTGTTTTTTAAAGCAATATTATTCAAGTGAATCTTAATTTTATGCATACCATGTGAATAATTCATGATGCCTGTGTGTGTACATACAGGTATGCCTGTAGATATGAGTCTGTATTTCTAGACTAGGAGAGTCCTCCTAACTGTCCCTTGTAATTTAGGAATCAATAAAGATCATTGGAGGTTAGATCATCATAGACTGGTAATTGAAGGATGGATAGGGGTTGAAGCGCCATGGTTGCTTCAGCTTGTTGCCAATTAGACAGCCTCACAATTTTCATTCCACTACAAGGCTTGTTCAGATATGGTATAGTTCAGCAAGACAGCAACATGTACATGTAATAGTACAAAGTTAATTTTAGGCACCAAAATTTGATATAGAAGCAGATTTTGCCCACTTGCAGTTTAAATATTGATAAATCAAATTCTTCAAAAACTAGTCTAAATGGGATCATAAAGAAATCAACCTTTGATGTCATGGTTTGCCTGTGTGACTTTAAGCAATTTTTGAGACCTATATTAATAATAACGCGGTTCTTGTATAGTGCATATCAAACTACGTCATAACGCCCATGTGCTTCCAAAGGGCTTGGATATTATTGTGGGGTGATCATTTCAAAATGCATGAACATTTGAGGAAAATGCAGTGAACGTTGTTGCACCAAATACATGTACATGTACAGTGTCTGAATTAGGTTGAAAGCTTCAATGGAATGCTTGACTGACTTCCATCAGTTTAATGAAGTGTAAAGCAACACTGTCAATTTGATCTCAGTTTCTACTTGGAAAATGCAAGGCATTATGACTAAATACAGCAGCCACAATAAATGATTGATTTTTGTTCTGCAGTTGCTTGGATGCACATATCCACTTTCATTTTACGTGGGAAACAAATATCATAGCCTGTTTTTCTTCAAAGTGGTTTTGAATAGATTTTGATTTTTAAAACTACTTTGTCAGATTCGTACATGTCAGGAAATGAAATTGCAAAAACTAAAAATACAACACAAGTTGTTGTTGTTGCTTTTTAGAGGAAAAAGTGGACTTTGATGTATCAATAAAACATGTGCAGTAGGTAGCAATTCAGTTGTGAATCAGTTTACTGGTGCAAAGTTTACAGTATACGTACATGTATGATGAGATGTTAAATTTCAGGAATAAAGAAGAAGTCTTGCTTCTATTGGGCTTTAAACTGGAGTGGAATGCCAAGAAGGATACTACAAAATTAATGTCACTTTAGCAGGGTTTACACTGAAGAACAATTAAGAAATGACTGGTGATCCTTTCTTGTGATAAATGATATTCACAATTACAAGATTCACCAGTCATACTTAAAGAAGCTCTTAACTTTATACGAACAGCTGAGGAAACCCACACCAGGCCAATGCTAGAACTTCATACAATTATAGCCTCTCTAGGGATGAGTATCCGTCATTAATGCATTATTTTCTTTTAGCTCCACCCTCAAACACTAAATGATTATCCCCAGTGACATTCATTGATTTTTTTTTAGCTCATTACAAGCAAAATAACTCATATTATTTTTACAGATATTGACTAAAAAGCTACCTCTACAGGTTACCAACAGTCCTAGAAAATGTTCAGTTGAATACAGTACAGCATGAGGGTTATAGGGACAGTGATTTTCCGCAATCGCGGAAAACGGACAGAATTCACGGAAAGGGCCTTTTGAAACGGAAAGTGGCATTTCAAACGGAAAACATATTTCTCTCAATCCGCAAACAGAATAGCAACAGAAATTGCTCCAAATCACAACAAAATAGAAAATTAAATACCACAAAACTAAAATATCACATCCACATACATATCTCACTTCGCTACAATCACGACATTCACACATTGTGACTGCACTCGACATCAGCACACGATTGTACCCCGCGCCCGTACCCGGCCCCGGCCAGCCGGGTTGGGCTTCACTGTACACATGTCGTTCCAACTACACGGTCGTGTGTTGCTGCCCTCTATGTCTGAAGATGTAACAGCATGATATCGTAGTCTTAAAATCCAAGATGGCGGATTTGCAAAAGCCGTTGACTGATGATAACGTTGTAAAAAAACCCCCAAAATTATCACTGAAATATTTCACCGTGAAATAATGCTAATAATGTAAAAGGTGAGGATGCAAGCATGCTATGTAAATGTCTTTGTAAAAATATTTTATGCACCGCATAGATCTGATTAGAACAGATTCTATTGTGTTGTTGGCCCGGGGGGGGGGGGGGGGCACTCAGTATACATGTATAATGCATAGTGGGTATGTGCCGCCGAGGGGACCCCCATTTTTACACTCAAATTTCCGTTCCAAGGCATAGCATTTTTGTCTTATTGAGAAAAAGAACAAAGAAAGCCGCTCCAAGGCATAGCATTTTCTTATCAAGAAAAAAGAAGAAAGAAATCCGCTCCAAAGCTTCGCATATTTTCATTATGCCGTTCTGGTCGCATTGATCTGCTACAATGAGCGGCCGCAGAGCGCTGTCCGACCATCGCCTCTGCGCGAGCTCACTCGGAGGAGGCCGCGCTAGCTGCATCCATTCTATAGGGATGCATACCCACGTACTCACACGCTGGCGATCCGTTCCAAGGACCCCCATTTTCACAAACGTTTGCAGTTCCGAAGCCCGTTCCGAGGACCCTCCTTTTTACAATAAGCCCGCTCCAAGTCCCCTGTTTTTTGTCTCGCCCGCGGCACACCCCTACCACTTTTTTGGTTGAGTGCCCCCCCCCCCCAGGTTGATGGGACAGTAGCAGATAGAAATTTTGACCAGTGCGAGTGTACATGTACGTGTGATTTTGCTATTCAATGTGTAAACAGAATTGTCACTTTTCCGTGTGTACAAAGTCTATGGGGAAACAGAATTTCTGACATGCTGAAACGGAATTTGAGATTTTTTGAAACAGAAAATCACTGTCCCTGGGGTTATTGGTATAATTATTGGGGAATTGTTGCATAGAGAATATAAAGTGTAACTAAAAATTCTCTTGTTATACTACACTGTAAATGTACATTTACATTCAGGCTGCAACAAACCCACTTGCCCGCTTGCCCAAGGCAAGTGAAAATGATGGGCAAGAAAGCATTTCTCAGAGTCAATTGCATGATCGGGCAAATGGTTGTTTTGAAAAAAAAAAAAAAATGACAGTAAATCACAATTATCGGACAATCATCTCTCATACAATGTCAAACCAGTTTAAAAAAAAACAGTGAAAACATGTAAAATCAGCACCAATTTTTTAATGGGCGATTCCATGCTAGAAAAATCAGCCATTTTCACAACATTTTCCAACCTGCTGTCCAAACGAACAATGAACTTCAATTTGCTTTGTGGTAAATATTAAAGGACTACTGGGGAGACATGCAAAAAACTGACAACCAACAAAAATATGTTGTCCATAGGTGAATTAGAGCTTAAAATGTTGTGTGTCGTACGGGACATTTCTGCGTCCCGTACGATACACAGCATTTTCAACTATAATTTACCCATAATCATTTTTTTGTGTTGGTTATTAGTTTTTCACATGACTACCCCCTATAGCTTTATCATAGGCAAAAAAAAAATATTTTATTGCTCAAGCATTCGGCTAGGACACTTGAAATTGTTGTCAAAATGTCCCGTATGACACGTATGGAATTGCCCTAAGTTATTGCCAGGTAACTCGTTCGAAGAACCCTATGGGGTCTGCCATCTTACATTCTACAATACACTGTGCGCATGAGCTACTATCTTGCGCAATTTGCCAATGACGAAGGGCTAGGGAAACCCCTTATTTCGCCGTGTGCACATGCTCCATCTTGTATATTGGCGATACATACAAGCACGCCAGCTGATTCTTGAGCTCGCTGCAACTTCGTGACTCAGCTTTAAGATTCGTGATCATTCCCAACCGAGTAAATAATGAGTCGTCAGACTAAAAATCAGCAAGTTTTTTTGTCACGATAGGCAGTGACTTAGTTTTATAGCTCCAAAGGTAGTATGAGTTAAACTGCAAGCAAAACTGGGTCAAAATTAGCAGATCCAAGTCTATGATGGCAATAAAAACTAATGTCATGAATTTGCTGAAAATAGATTTATGTGTGTTCTTCACTACATGATTCTTATTTGTTGTTATTTCTCTTGACCTTCAAATTAAGTGTAGACATGCTAGCACCATCATGAAAAAAATAATAATAAAGAGCAAAAGAATAATTCAAAAAATTGGGCAAGCAGTTTTTATCGACAAGGAAATTTTTCCAAATTTTTTTTGTAGGGGCCTAACAATAACATTCACGGTAGGACCTACACATGTACCACTGCATTGGTCTGATCACTCTCAGGGGATGTGCTCATTTGAAGTAAGTAATATCTTGTGTGCACGCTGGTGATTAAAGCATTATTATTAAACACACTTTTGCAAATCAGCCCCCAGATGCAAGCAATGAACATCATACAAGTAGACCTTTTCAATAGTTTTATGTGGGACAGCCTACTTTCACAAGGCCATTTTCACCATTTACTTGTGGGAGTTCATATTCTTGTAAACAATATTCTACTCCCACACCTAAATACCAGTCATACCAAACCGCAGAAACAGCAGTGGTCGTGTACTGTCTATCGGCACCTAAGCAAACCTGCTAGTTATTGATATCATCAATCTCATTTATCTCCCAGCCAATCACCATCACCATGATTGATGATGGAGAGAATGAACACATGGTCACCTATAAAATGGAGGCATTCGTGTATAAAACATAGAATCTATTTGTTTCTATAGATCTACATAATTGAGTGAATGATAGTCAACCTAATTGAAAGAACTTCTTCTAGGAAACCCAAACCTCAAGTCAATATCAGTAAAAAGAATCAGCAAAACTGCAAATTGTAAAAGGAAGTACATGTATTCCTGCATATATGAGTTACAATCTAAAGCATAATCCATCAATCATATACAGATAACGTATGTTGACATTATGCTTTGAAAAGATTGAGTTGCACATTTTTATGTACATGTACGTACTGTGCCTCTGGTTTCAGTCAGTGGATTGGTCCAGAGAAGTGACTGTGACTGGAGTCTAATACAAGTTGGGATAGAAAGGAAGTCAGAAGAGACTGCACATTGGTACATGTCTACATTTTATTTAAGTCCCTAAATATCTACTATTTTGTAATAAGGGAAATTCCTGTTAACACAGGTATTTGAGCTGAAAATAAATTTTAATGAGCTTTCACAATCAAGTTCTTTTATAAGATCTTTAAGCAAATAATACTACAATAAACAGGTCTCAAAATATGCAAATTGGTCCATACATGCATTCCTGGATGTACATTCAATAGTGCATGTGATATGCAGTGATATTTTTTCTTCAGACATAGAGTACATGTATTATAATCTTTCAGCACACACACTTTGAGTTTCTTCCACATGTAGTACCAGAAATTGTAATTATATGTACATATACAATGCATGCTATCAAACACCCTTCTACAACAAACATGATACCAGTATGTTCCAATCTACTGAAGATAGGCCATACCATCTTCATTGTATGTGAATGCATGCAACGGTATTCCTTACATGCAGCCATGGAATACAAAATCAAAACACCTCTAGGCATTATGGACAATAAACTAGGAGACATTGAACTTGAACATGTGATTGCTATTCGCACATCTTCGTCCTTCACCATCACCACATTCATGTACATGAACATTCATACATGTAGCGCTCTCCTCTGTATCCGACAGTCTTGCTCTTTATATTCCCTTTCACACAAACCAATCTTTTCTACATGTACATGTAGCAGAGATGCCAAGTTCAAAGACCAGCTATGGGTGAGATTTTCTGTGAATCTGAGTGAGATCACAGACATTGTGTACAATGTATATGGGGATAGGCTGTGATAGTTGCGTGAGACAGAGATTTGAGGGGATGAACAAGAGTCCAAAATGCTTGAGTCTCACGCATAATGCATGAGACTTGGTAGCCCTGATGTAGGCGTACCTTGTACATGTACATAATAACAATATTGGGTATACAGTGCTCATACAGTATCTGTCAGATATGATCCTGCAGATTTATAAGCATTACCCAGACTTTAACACACAATGTACATGTATGTAGATGCCAATACCTGTAAATATAATGCTCAGCATTTCTAAGAAACAATTCCTACCAGAAACCCATACCTGTACAGTACATGAATCAGACATACATGTACCACACCTGGGTCTGGTGTGGCAAATGTTGACCAACTCCTTGCCAATGGAAAATTATGCTGCGATGGTATTTGAACCCTGAACCTTATGATCTCGTGTCCAGACTCTAGAGATACATCAGCTAGACAACAGCACCTCAACAGGGTATACTGCGGAAGAGGCTCCATATCACTGATGTGCAACAAAATCATTTCCATCTATTTTTTCCCCTCAAGGATCAAGAATCACATATTCAATCATATCTTATCAGGACTGTTGACTTGCACAAAAAACAAATTGCCTGGCTGCATGGACTAACAGAATTTATCATGTTGAGTATAAAACAATGGATATCGACCAGTCCTAAAGCTCAAGCACTAATTTCAGCCATGAACTTTTGATGTGATTTCATATCCTTAAGTGTAATATATTGCTTTTCATATTTTTACTCTTCTCTGATTTAAAAATAAATTGATCTGTAATTGTTACAATATTATACATTCAGGAGACTACTGATATGTTAAACAGCATTTATTTTCTTTTTTAAAAGCTACATGTTCTCACGTTTTATAGACATTTCAATCTAAAAAATATCATACTTGGTACCAGGGCCGCGGAACGGTTTTCAAAGTGGGGGGCCTGAGCCAAAAGTGGGGGGGGGGGGCTGACCATGCATAAAATCACAATTCTATGGTCATTTGTACATTTTGTACACGGTTTTTGAAAAAATCATCATAACATTATTATTATTGAAATTTCAAAATTCAAATAAACTAAAATCTCTATAGGTGTAAGTACTGGATTTCACTAAAGAATTTGTTCTCATGAATGTACACAAGAAGAATGGTGGAAGAGGGAAGGCTATTGATCTTCAGGCATGACAGAGAATCAGTGATGGTTGAAGTAAACACTTGTGATGCACACCAACGATTGGATCCTGAAACAGAACCATCCCACTGTCTTTGAATTAATTCATCCAGTGTACATTGAGAAGAGTGACAGAGGTCTTTTTTGCCTCCTTTGAAAAATGAATAAAGGGAGTGCAGATGGTATGAGATAAAGGCAATGGAGAAAGAATGACATACTGTGGATAGGCGTATCAGATAGGAAGAATGGAAGTGAATGATGGAAAGAAGATAAGCAGGTTTGAGAAGAGAAAGAAATAGAGAAAACAGAGAAAGAAAGATACATATTCAGAGTTTGAAGGATTAAAAAAAGGGAATTATGGGAGGAACATGAAGCCGAAAATTCTCCAGTGGCTTTTGTCACACTGTCTCAGTTTAGACTTTTGTTTTTTATACTCTCCTCCTCCTTCTTTTCTTCTCCTCTTCCTCTCTCTTTTCCTTCTTTGCGTTTATCATCATCATCATCATAAAAAAATTCATAATCATCATCATCATCATCATAATCATCATTAATCATCATTATCATAAACATCATCATATTTTTTAATTATTAATCAATCAGCCAGTACATGTGTTCCTTTATGAAGGAGTTTAGTTTGTATTCAAATCATTGCCCATGGGAACAATTAGGTCCTATATAGCCTAGAAGAAATCAGTTTTCAATGTATAGAACTGTGTCCATAATGTAAACATAGAAAATATTCCAGATAGAATACAATGAGCTTTAACCGGCTTTGTCATGAAAGGACAGCTCCAACATGAAGATCTTATTCAATCATTTGACGTAAGAGGCTAGTAAATTGCTTGGTAGCCATGGCAACAGCATAAGAAAGGAATCAATTCAATGGAGTGTAATTGATTGAGTTAGGATGGATAGAGTAGAAATACAATGGCATGTACATGTATTGCAACATTTCACTCCTGTCCGAATGGAATGCCTGTTCATCAATTTGAAACCAATGTGCATCTCAAAATTATCTTTTCATGCTCATAACGAAAACGAAAATCATGTATCGGTATGCCTGATAAAAACATAATTGGAATGAAAGTTGAATTATTATTAAGAGCTGGATTAATAAATATCTAGAGCTCTTTGTTAGTGGATATAAGAAAAGAAACTATTAAAATTCACCATCCAATTACAAATTCAGGCAGCACACAAGCTGCATAGTGCATACTACTCATCTGCTGTTCATATACACTGTACATACAAAAAGTAAATAAAGAATTAAGCCATATCCTATAAGCGGTGCTGCACCATCCCGATTTAGCTCAATCTCAAGATTTTAGCCCAATTGGCCCTCTTCGCGATTAATCTGGAGATTCAAGAAACCCTGTCTCACCATCGCAAGAAGAGCGATTCCTGCTCGAGCAAGGCATCGATGCATTATGGTCTAACGCCATGAATAATAAACCTGAGTGCGTCTGCACCAACGAATTAGAGCGATAATTCGTAAAATAGTGAGCTATTCTGCAAATAATCCGAAGTTGAATTAGAATTGCAATCTCGAGATTAATCCTAAGAACTAGCGCGATAATTGCGTCTCCACTGCAAATAATCTCGAGATTGTTCAGATTGGGATAATTTGCCAGATCAGAAATAGCGGGCTAATTTGAAAACTCAGGATGGTGCAGACGGCCCTATTGAGAGATTGAACTGTGCCAGACTTTATAGATGGAGATAGTGTCATTTGATTGGTGGTTTGATGTTGATCATTCAGTCCATTTTATGGGTCATGTGGTCCAGTGGTGAGAGCATTGGACTCATAATCACAAGGTTGTGAGTTTGAATCCCCACTCTGCCATTGGCTCCACTTTTATAAAAAGACCACAGAGTAATATATGTCGTCTATAAGGTAACCTAGACGTAAATGAAATGAGCAAATATTGAATGTTCTTTTCAAATGTGCAATGGACAGAATACTTCATTCAGTGAAAGATAAATGAATGATCCATTAAACTCGGCTGCACCTAAGTTGTTGAATGGATCATTTCATCTTTCACCTCATGAAGTACTCTGTTCATTGCAATCATTAACAATGACTTCATTGTTATTCCCTATTAATCATTATTTGTATACTTAAGTGTAAACACATCAGGGGGCATTCCATAAAGACTAGAGTTCCACAACTTTGCAATTATGGCAAGTAATAACTATGGAAACATTTGATTTTGATTGGCTGTTACGTGTATGTAAGCCATTACCGCATGTGGTATTTGACATAATGGCAAAGTTACCTTTTTTATTTGCAATTCACTATGAAACTTGCTCTGGGCCCTATCATGGTTTATATTGAAGGTGGGATAGTTACATGTAACTTTTGGACTTGTGAACCAAGGAAATATTAAAAATCACTGCACTAATCTAAATCATCATGAAAAGTTAGAAGAAAAAAACAGCAAATTTTAAATTATTTTTTTCTTGTATAGTTCATTATCACCCCCCAAAAAGAGAGAGATATATAAACAGTGCGTCCCACAAAAAATGAAACCGAGATTTATCGATAATTTATCATAACTTAATCACAAATACAAAATTTAGACAAATGACCTACCATTGTAAAGCTTAGAATCTCCTCTTTCATCTTAAATGACTTAGATTATTTCTCAGTCATGCATAAGTGAGCAAAAACAATTTGAAGAGGGGATACCAAAAAGTCATTTGGCAGGCTGTATCCGGGTTTCAAACAGAAAACCACATTTCTAAAAAGTTTAATATCTGCTCATTAATTTGATACCTCAATTACAGAAAATGGTCAAGAAATAAAGTTAGGGTTATTTGAATTAAGGCTTGAATTTCAATAATTTCACAAGATGAAGAGATTCTACCGGCTGGCATTCAAACTCACTTGACACTCCGTTCTGTTGACAATCAGACATGCATGAAGTCTTTTGTTAACCATGCGATAGCTTCTGTGGGAAACCGGTGAAAACACGTTTATTAAATGAAATTATGGAAATACAATAATTTTTTTGAGGGAACATAACTATTTTACTTCTTGACCATTTTTTGTGATTAAGGTATCAAATAAAAGAGCAGATATTGAACTTTTAGGCAATGGCATGTGATTTTCCTTTTGAAATTCAGATACCCCCTGCCAAATGAGTTTTTGGTATCCTTTCTTCAAATTGTTTTTGCTCACTCATGCGTGAATGGAGAATAATCTAAGTAATATCAGATGAAAGAGGAGATTCTAAGCTTTACATTGCCTATGGTAGGTCATTTGTCGATTGTATTTGTGATTAAGTTATGATAAATCATCGCTTAATCTTGGTTTCGTTTTTTCTAGGACGCACTGTATATTGAACACGCAAAAAAGCTACATGTACCTAGGTGAAATATTCTAGCTTGAAGTCATCACAAAAACAAGGACAGATGAGTAAAACTGCATGGATAAACATTGACAAATCAACCAACTAATCACATTATCCTTGAAATGATAAACTGGCTTTGCCTAATGGACCATTGCAATGTCAATGTTTAATGGACATTGGAGAGAATGGATGCTGTATATTTGCAAGGGGTAATCAGGAAATATCATGCGCTGTATGCATTTTCAATTAAACCTAGACATTGAACAAAGGGTGTAATCAACTAGATAAATTGTATTTCATTTGGTAGCTGTACATGTTCATGATCCAATGCATATTTAATATTTCATAATCACATTCAGATCAATTTTTCCATTCATATCATAGGCTACTTGTATAAGTTCAAATACAAAGATGGCAGATCTACTTTGAAATAATCCCCCTCACCAGGATATTCTTACAAGAAAGGAATTTGGGAGGCGGCATCAAGAGCTCCATGTAAATAATAGCCAGAGCAAGGATAGACACATCACGTAACAACATTGCAAATGGCATGATAATATTTAGGGGTTGGTATAAAGACAGAGTTGCAATGCCCCAAGAAGGTGTGAAATAACAGGAGCTCTCTTTGAACCAAGCGTCTCTAGAAATAGAAAGGTATCAGAGATACCACTGATGACACAAGCACCTGCAGGTATTTTTGGAATGAACATGTAGGCTGGACTGACAAATGTACGCCCAATATCATAGGTCATATCAGAGTGAAGTCGATGTTCAAAGTAATGATCGCGAACTGTAAGACTTTATCATCAATTGGATTCTTTAGGTAGTAAACTTTGCATTTTGGTGGCTTTGGTTGCAAAAAATATGGATATTAAGGGTGATGATAAAAAGTTGCAGAATTTACAACCAAATTCACCAAACCTGTGATGCAAAGAGTGAAGTTGGATTCAACCTTCTACATTTACCCGTTAGGATTGAAGAAGGGTATATTGAAGGAATTTGTATAAATACTTGAAATTGAAAGCATGCACAAAAACCAATGGAAATGAGATCTTATTGAATGATCAATAAAATGATGTTCCATATGCCACATGCAAATGAAGTACTATTAAATATATGCAATGACACTACATGTCAATCTTGTGCTTTAACTATCAGCATTCTACCCTTCCCATTCAATTCGAGTGCCCCCCCAAAAAAAAAAATAAATAAAATAAATAAATACATAATATTGACACCTGCTGGTAAAGATATATTTTGCATTGAACATACAGACAGCTGAAAAAATAAACTATGGTTTATTAGTGTACCTATTGTAGGCCTACATGAAGTTTCACGGTACAAAAAGTTGAGGTGATTGGAAGGAAAATCTTATGGCCCTGCCCTAAAGAAAGAGGGCGTACACCTATGAAAACGGCCAAGTATAATTTTTAACAAAGATACAATTATGGAAGAGAACGTAATCTTCATACCTTGATAAGGTTCTTCATGAGTCTACTTTTCATCACTTCTTTGAGAAATAGTAAATCAACACTCTGTGCATGGGTAGAGTTTCCTAGCATATCCAGGCTATCAACCACTGCATCTACCGCCTCTGTAAATTTGCAAATAGAATTTTTTTTTACATGTACATGTATCAGATCATTATCTTCTCACAATATTTCATCTAAGTAGAAATACAAGTGCTTGTTTAGTCCTATCAGGAACTTTCTTCACAAAGCTTAAATGATGAATTCAAAATTGCAGAGTGCATGACTTTGGTAATATTACATGTAGGATATTATTTTTTTTTTTTTGGGGGGGGGGAATCAAATATCTTTGAAAAGAATACTGAAAAATAAGAATCAGGTTTTTTGTGCCATTAGATGGGTATCTTTAAACATATTTGTTCTTTTAATTTGGATATCTTTTTCAATAAATTCATTCAAGCAGTGCCAACGGCAAAACAGAGAGAAACATTCGACAAATATTAGACTTTCCTATACCTCAGCAAAAGTAGAGACTGACAGCATCGTTTCAGTTTTAGAAAAACAATACATATTGGACATAATTCAATGACATTGAAAACCAGGGCCCCATTGCATGAAAGTTACCATTATGATAACTTTGCCATCCAACGGTAACTTGCAAGGAATCCTTGACTTTGATTGGCTATTGATCATTGTTACCATGGTAATAACCATTGGATGGCAAAGTTACCATAATATTAACTTTTATGCAACTGAGCCCAGAAATTGACGAACACAAAGAAAAACAATTTCCCTAGATTGATAAAAGAAAGAGCAAGTTTTTCAGGATTTGTCAACAGCAGTTTTTGCAGATGGCATTAGTGAGATGAGATGTACTGGTATACAATGGCATCTAGTGGCCAAATGAAAATAATCTCCAAATCATCATTCAGCACCACGTTCTAATGACAAACTTGACATTCATTATACTATATAATGAAAAGAATATGATGAATACAAATCATCTGATATTATTCATTCATTATGGATGAGCCTCACTGCTGCATACCAAATTTAATATTGAGGCTTGATAAATTGACATTTGATACTATCCTTTTAACTCCATGCATTTCAATCTTTAAAACATATTCTCTCCTGTCAAAATATTTGATTTTACTTAAATCCATGAAACGCTAACACATGCAGTTGAAATAGCCTATATACTGTGGATGGAAAGTTGTCCATAACAGCATTTTGACATTTGTATTCTTTTATATGAATTTATGCCTACATGTAAAAATTTCATATGAATGAGAATTTATCAGTGGCATATAAGAAAGGTTCAAAATAAGTTATTTTATATTTACGATTTGGGATCTGATAAAATATTTTTTTATCTGGGTTTTTCACCAAACATCAAATATTAGAAATAATTGTAAAAGTTGATGGACTGTAACGTTGATCCACATTTAATACTTTAAACAATTTATGAAATATTGATCGCAAATTCCTGAAATTGTCTTGACAAATAACCTTTCAAGATATATGTACAGCATCTGGATATACAACAGCAGATGAATACATCTACAAGTACAATCAGACTTGTCAAAATGTTGGGTATGTCGCATTTACATATTTAAGACAATCAACATATCTAAAAACAATCTTCCAACTAATCTAAAGGACTGCAGATCAGTAAAACATTTCAAGACCCACTTAAAAAATCATCTAATAGTCAAATTGTATAAATTGTAGAGAGTTAAGTTTATATGAATTTCATTGAGTGCCTTGAGCATCCTTCAGGTTGATATATTTTTGTGCATTATACAATGTATGTTTTTACCAGTATATTATTGTTATCATGCAAGACAGACTTGAAAAAAAATAACATATGAAAATAAAGATAGTCACCTTGACCAGATTCTGACGATCCGTCTGTAGCCGGCATGATGTCATTCTCTCTATCTCTCTCTATTTCAATAAGAAGTTTCATTCAAAAATATACTTTCAAATATATGTGAACCACTTGAAATCTGCAAAAAAAAATAAAGAATAAATAGAAAACAAAGATAAAAATGCATTTCTTTTTATAACCTGTCCTTGCGGTTAAATTACTGTACATGTAAATACAGTTAAGTTTGCCTGGTACATGTCCTTGGGCCCACAGAACTTTGACTTTAGAAGAAAATAAACAAGTGGAATGCCTCTGCCGTCTCACCTGCATCACGCGATTCAACATAGCAGCAGTGCTGACTTTGAAAACTACTATAACTCGCACAAGATGTTCAGTGATACTTGGTTACTCTTATTTCCACGTTTTATGAACTAGACCAATACACTTACAGAAGGCGGTTTCTAACCGCCTCGATCACAAGAATCCCCGTTTAAATTACGAGAACTTTTTAAGACTAAAAAATACCTGTTAATTATTCCTGCATTCACACCGCCCCGAAACACATCCTTCGGGATATGTTCCCGAAGTTACGAGCATGCGCAGTGTGGTCTGATAAGCAGGCAAGGCGCGAGATTCAAAATCACTAGCCCAGCAGCCACCCACGCCGCCGCGCCCAACGACACGCTGGGATAAAAGTTCCCGTAATTTGCTTTCACATTGCCAAAATACCTGCGACCTTAGAAAAATCCCCACGAAAGTTCTCGTAATTTCGCCAAGTACCTACTATTTAGCGGGTATTTTCTTTCGGGGAGATTACGCGCAGTTTGCTTTCACATTACCAAAATACCTGGTATTTTCTGATCGGGGTAAATTTCCCAATCAGAGAATACCTGGAACTGGCGAACTTCGAGGCGGTCTGAAACCACCTACTGATAGGATGGTAATTCAACAAATACCCCCAATGTTGCCAAAATTCATTGACCTCACATGACCTTTGACCTTGATCATGTGACCTGAAACTTGCACAGGATATTCAGTGATACTTGATTACTCTTATGTCCAAGTTTCAAAAGTCAGATCAATAAACTTGCAAAGTTACGATGGTAATTCAACAGATACCCCCATTATGGCCAAAGTTCATTGACCTTTCACACCTTGGTCATGTGACCTAAAATGCACACAGGATGTTCAGTGATACTTGATTACTCTTATGTCCAAGTTTTATGAACTAGACCAACATACTTTCAAAGTTATGATGGTAATTCAACAAATACCCCCAATTCGGCCAAAGTTTATTGACCCTAAATGACCTTTGACCTTGATCATGTGACCTGAAACTTGCACAGGATGTTGAGTGATACTTGATTACTATTATGTCCAAGTTTCATGAATCAGATCCAAAAACTTTTAAAAGTTTTTATTGTAATTCAATAGATACCCCGAATCGGCCAAAGTTTATTGACCCCAAATGACCTTTGACCTTGGTCATGTGACGTGAAACTCATGCAGGATGTTTGGTGATACTTGATCAACCTTATGTCCAAGTTTAATGACCTAGGTCCATATATCTCCTAAGTTATGATGACATTTCAAAAACTTAACCTCAGGTTAAGATTTTGTTGATTCCCCAACATGGTCTAAGTTCATTGACCCTAAATGACCTTTGACCTTGGTCATGTGACATGAAACTCTAATAGGATGTTCAGTAATACTTGATTAACCTTATGGCCAAGTTTCATGAACTAGGTCCATATACTTTCTAAGTTATGATGTCATTTCAAAAACTTAACCTCAGGTTAAGATTTGATGTTGACGCCGCCGTCGTCGGAAAAGCGGCGCCTATAGTCTCACTCTGCTATGCAGGTGAGACAAAAATGCTTTGAATAATCTGATAAAAAAGGCTTTGTCTATACCGATCGATTGATTAAAATGTTTTCGTTCCAAGTTTATCAGATTGTAATTCATACAATTGAGATGAAGCTTTTACATCTCTCTCTGTTAAATTCAACGGAGACACGTTTTACACACAGCCTTCATGTATTTATGACTCTTTTATAAAAGTAGTATTTGACAAATGGGATGTGATGGGTGCAGTTAAGGGTAATTAACTATGTTTATTAAAACATAAACACAGTTAAAGTGAGCTACACACCAATTTGTCTTGCTGTACAACAGTAAAATACATTTCACACCTTTGATGAATGACAATGGCTTACACCAACATGTATGGCACTTGTCAATGTCAGCAAAAATAAAATACTAAGTCCAGTTTTGTTTTTAATCTGCTCATCATATTTCTTCAGCAAAATATTTCAAAGAGAACACTGAATGATAAATTAGGAAATTATGCATCATTGCTTTAGCCTAGGTGGGAAGTGAATTGTACACATTTTTCTGTTCATTCATTCACCTCTGGATAAATTCAATATTTAATGCACTCCTTTTTAAGACACAATTTTCCTAGCAAACACGCAAGAGATTTACCAGACATAGCAGCAAATATAAAGTATGCCATTATTTCAGATATATAGAATAAGACAAGTCTAAGAACTTGAGCTCGTTACGTATGGGACAATTCAGAGAATGTAATGATGTAAAAATAGTGTAAAAAGGAACATTGATTAGATTGAATACCCTCATAATGGTTGATGATTACATGTACAGTACAGTAGGAGAATAATTAAATGCAAAAAAAGGGTGACATATGACCTTGTACTCTTACATATGGGATACAGAATAAATACAATTTACGTCTTTTTTTAAGTTGAAAATTATCTGAAAGTATTCCATTTGACAGCTTAACTAATGTAATAAAATTCACATCACTCCAGTATATAAGGCAAGTTTCATATCATGTCAAAACCCTCTGACTACAGACTCTAATTAAACAAATTAGTAACATGTTATGTATGGGGCATTTTGTCCCTATAGAGAATGTACACAATTTCCCCCATGATTTCAAAAATTCAAATAATTTCAAATATGGACATACCATTGGTTTTTTTTTTTCATTTAAAATGTTCTATTGAGACATACATGTATTTGATATGACTGAAAAGGTAATTAGCTATTGCAACATTTTTTTTCTGTTCTTTATATTTTTCATGGTTTCATGAATTTATTATGTATTTCTATTATTTCTAATTTTCCTTTCATATTTTCATTTTCACAATATTTTTGCATCAATTATTTTCATTAACCAGTATTTACAACAGATCAGTCTTTAAAAACTAAGGAAAACATAAATAAATAACTTTTTGGAGCACTCTTGAAATTTACTTTCCCCATTGACATTGTGTACAAACGTCTCATATGTAACTTACATATATTTAATTAGGTGACACCACTTCCCCACCCTCCCCCCCCCCCCCCCCCGAAGTAAGAAGATGTTAGGGGTCCATGTTGTTCCATCTACATTATGATCTATTATAAAATCTCAGAAGTTTTGTTTTGATTTTCAATGAGTTTTTTATAATTGTCCCATATAATATAGGGTATTTATATTGCGCACATATCCACCTTGTTAGGCGCTCAAGGTGCTCCTATATTAACCGGCTAAGCTAGGCGTTCATAGCGCACACAGCTTTTTAAGGAATTACTTCCTACCGGTACCCATTTACCTCACCTGGGTTGAGTGCAGCACATTGTGAATCAATTTCTTGCTGAAGGAAATTACGCCATGGCTGGGATTCGAACCCACGACCCTCTGTTTCAAAGTCCGAAGACTAATCCACTGGGCCACAACGCTCCATATATAACACCTACATGTATTTTACTAAATATGCAAAATTAGGTGCCCCAAATTAGCATATTATCAATTTTTTAATGAAATTTGAAAATTCAACATTTGGGTTATCTTATCCCACCAAAGATAACTTTTTATAAATATAATACAAAATAAATTTTGTCTTTTAGGGTGACCTTTTCTTGAACTTGTCCTATATTACATTTATAAGTAGGCCTGGTATCAATTACAGAATGCCCGTTTCAGAAATCTCGGATAAAAATCAAGTTGCGATTAATTGCACAAACAGTACATGCACACATTGATTCAATCAACCGCAAGTATGAAAAGCCAGTAACGTCAACAACTAAATCCATATTGTTCAAAATATATTCATACATTCATCACTTTCTTGAAGATTCAGTATGCTTCTCTTTGCTTAAAAATAAAAAGGACATTGTGCAGATTTCCTATCGAAAAAATTATGACATTGATGGATTTCCATATAGTTGAGGTTGATCGGATCAATCTGAACTCTTTGTAAGATGGGGGCCCAGGTGATTATTCCTTTAAAAAATGGCCTCAAAGAATAATTTCTTACAGGAATAGAATTTAATACTGTCACTTCTTTTAGACATACCATAACAAGGGAAATGGCATGGAGTGCGGTGGGCAATTCAATCCCACATACATTACGCATTCTTGCTCTCACAAATCATGCTGTTTTTTTAATAAGAGCATATTACTCTCTGTGGGGCACTTGGCCTTTTGAGGAAACAGTTATTCCATCCATCAAATTAGCAACAACTGTTCAATCATAATCAGGGAGAGTATGGAGACTATAGAGTGGGAGAGAAATTTGATCCCCAAAGCATGAAAATGTAATGATTCCCATAAGCAGGGATTATGATGAATGCAATCTAGTTTTTAGTTGATCATTTCAAGTGAATATTCAAGGCAAGCTATGTTGCAAGTGTCAAGTCCACCACGGCTTAAAAGTCACTAAAAATAGGTGGTTTCAAACCGCCTCGATCACAAGAATTCCCGTTAAATTACGAGAACTTTTTTAGGCTGAAAAATACCCGTTAATTATTCCTGCATTCACACCGCCCTGAAACATACCCTTCGGGATAAGTTCCTGAAGTTACGAGCATGCGCAGTATGGTCTGATAAGCAGGCAAGGTGCGAGATTCAAAATCACTAGCCCAGCAGCCACCCACAGCTCCCGCGCCCAACGACGACCAACGACATGCTGGGCTA
Source organism: Lytechinus variegatus (assembly GCF_018143015.1). NCBI lineage: Eukaryota > Metazoa > Echinodermata > Echinoidea > Temnopleuroida > Toxopneustidae > Lytechinus > Lytechinus variegatus. Next base: position 83,075,577 of record NC_054740.1, on the reverse strand, counting down.
ATAGTTCCCGTAATTTGCTTTCACATCGCCAAAATACCTGCGACCTTGAAAAATCCCCGCGAAAGTTCTCGTAATTTCGCCAAGTACCTACTATTTAGCGGGTATTTTCTTTCGGGGAGATTACGCGTAGTTTGCTTTCACATTACCAAAATACCTGGTATTTTCTGATCGGGGTAAATTTCCCGATCAGAGAATACCTGGAACTGGAGAACTTCGAGGCGGTCTGAAACCACCTATACACACAAAAAAAACAAGCAAACATAACACTGAAATTTATATTGAAATAAATTGTGAAATAAAAAACACATGTTTTGCTTATTTGCATATCATAGTTGATATGCACATGGAATGAGAGATGTCACACATGTTCAAGGAGTACTTTTTGTATTATTAGCTTTGAATATTTTGCATTTTATCCAATTTCTAGAAATTTTCTTGATTCCTTGCCTAGAACGTAATTAAATACTAGTTAGTAACATCAACCTTTTCTGTTATTAATATATTCACTTGTACACGTAATATCAAGATTTCCTGTACATTGTGTGCCTCCCAGTGGAGTAGCTACGGGGGGGGGGGGCCTGGGGGCAAGTGCCCCCCCCTGAGACTTGGTGTGCCCGCCCTGAAAAAATTGGCAGAGCAAAAAATCTCATTATTAATGATACCCAATTAACTATAAATCCTTTTTATGATTTACAAAATATGAATAGTGTCCCGCTTTTAGGTCTAAAATCTCAATTTTCTTCCTCTCGCATCAATTGTTCAGTTACATAACCTATCCCATTTATTCATACAAAAAGTGCTTAGAATTACCATTTTTTAGGTCGGAATGTTAAAAAAATTTGCTCGCGCTTCGCGCTCGCAATATTGAAATGTATACCGTCTTCGTGGGTAACTGAAAGCAGTCCTTAACAGGTCCCTTTTTGATAATGCTAGAACAGTTCATAAAAATTTCTGCTCACGCTTGGTGTTCGCAGTAACCATCTAGTTACATGCGAATCTTGTTCAGGATCACACATAACTGCTCAGAATATTAAATTTTCAGGAAAAAAAATACATGAAATAAAAAAAAAAAATCGCTCGCACTTTTTATAAGGCTTATGAGATTATTTTATGTTTATGTTGTTTCATAAGAATAAAACTAAGAAGTGACTGATCGGGGAAAATATAGGTGAAGATAATTTCGGGCCCCGTCCCCTATTGGCGAAAGTCGGATCCGCCCTTGTGACACATACACACACACTGGAAAAAAGGCCGGTGCCCCCCCTGAAAAAGCAAGGACCCCCCAGTGCCCCCCCGGGAAAAAATCCTAGCTATGCCACTAGTGCCTCCCTTCCCTGACTGCACCTTCCCATGCCGATGTACATACAGGTATGTATATTTCCATGGAGGTAAAAAGAGAATCTCCCTGGCACTTCCAGAAAGCAAATTATTCCTTGACTGCATGTGTGAAGATAATAGGATTGATTTACAATATACTCACACATTCACAGGTGTTCAGGAACAGCAAACAGATCAGGATAACTGACAAAGTCAGAAGCTCAAATCAAGATTTAAAAATATTGCCCTTGCTTTTCTAGTTTTTATATCTGGACGATGTTTAAATTGACAAAGCACTGCAGGGGCACAACTTTCCACGATAGAACCACATCAACCACGGTGAACCACCATCGTATCAAGATATGACACCTATGTGAGAAGAACTCTTCAATGCATCTAGACCCTCACCTCACCACCAGATGAGAGAATGATCTTGACAGCCGCAAGATCGCAAGATCGCGGAGGAAAGCCGCACACATTGAGCTCCAGAGGCGTTGAGGGTGGAAGAGATTAATTGCCCCCAAGGCAAGATTTGCACTCTGCGTTTTGCTAGTCTGTGCACCTAGACCGTATTACTATCATGAAAGCGATTACTTTTATATTTTGCTACTCTCACAAATTACAGTATATGATTTCCTCATCAAAATTCTACCAACATTAATCCAATCGAAAGAATGAGATAAAGCAGCTGGTGACAATGCCAAACAAACTACCCTTAAAAGGGCAATCATCCAATTTTCAAAAGATTTATCATTTTTCTCTACACCGTGAAATAAAGATTGGGACAATTACTATTTACATGTACATGAATGTGACGATTTAGGCTGGTTTTTGTCATCTGAACAGAAATGATGAGTGGAGTCATGGACCATTTCATTCATTTTAAATCTCTTCAAATTTTTGGAATGAATAAAAGGAGACAATGGGTCTGAAAAAAAAGACAATCCTTGACTGTGCACAATCTTTTGAAAACATCACGGGCAAACGAAAAGACAGCAAGCATATAGAGTGACAATACTGACTGACAACACATTAGAATCAAGGAAGATGAGCTATCTGCTTTCAAACGAGTGACACATTCTAGATTATTACAAGATCGAATTACTGCCAAATTTATTATTGAACTGACACGACAGTTGCCCCAGTTCAAGAAAGAAATAGGATTTATCAAACTTACAAGTTCTTATGAAATTTCAAAGATTATATTGAATCTTGATTCAAATTCAATCAATTTCTCTTTATTTTCCCTTTCATCTCTTCCTATTTTTCATGATACTTACAAAGCCATGTACATGTAGTGTACAGGTCTGTAAAAAATGTCAAAAGATACATGTACAGTGTATTTTAAAGTCCTTTGGAATTGTCTATTTAAGGTATGGAAACACACAACTGATTGGAAAAGGCTGCTGCTACTTGTAAACGTGTATTATATTCACTATAGAATAAACCATTTAATAACCAAGGTGATCAAGATAAAGGCATACTTTGATATATTCATGTGCGATACATGCACAGTACATACATGTACTCATACTTACATCAGGCCTCCATCGTGATTAATATGCTCAAAAGCCAAGTAGTTGCCGTGGTAACAACTTCCTCAGTTTATTCGTTCACTGAAAATACATGTAAATATCGAGTGTCATCAGTGCTACATGCATGTGTCAGAAATCTGATCACCACTGCTACATGATGTACATGTAATACGACATCATCATGATTTCATTGTGCTAGTACAAGAGTCGTATAATCACCAAGGGGGCGTATAAACAAAGGGTTTACAGTATTTCAGTCTGACTACATGTATTATAAGTCATGCTTTAGAAAACCTGTACCGGTACATGATATTTGACATCACTGACTAAAACTAAATAGAGCCTGGGGGCCGTTTCATAAAGCTGTTTATAAGAGCGACTGGTGAAACTTTCTTACCTGATAAATAACTACCAGTGAGCAGTATTGGTGAATATCATTTACCATAAGAAAGGATCACCAGTCGTTCTCAAAGTGGCTCGAACTTAGGAACAGCTTTATGAAACACCCACCTGTAGTGCTATCTAACCAATATTACACTATTAACACCATACCAGAATGAGATTTTTTTAGGTGTGATTTTTAATCAGACTTTAGAGTCATAAATCATATAATTGTAAATCAACCCAGGAGCCTCTACAATGAATCAAAGTGAATATGCTAAAGTGATTTTGTAATTTCAAGGTTTGATTTTAATATACTTTAGTATTATGAAGACCTGTATGAAAAGTTGAATAATAACCTTGTAATTGTTAGAAACCAAAATACCTTGTATGATATTCTTTGCTAATTTAAATGTACTTTGAATTATTGTAATTGCAAGTCAAATGGAAAATATGCCGAACAAATTGAAGCCTGAAAATATTCATGTCCTCATTTGGTCAATGAAGTTGAAAATCCAGTGCCCTCATCTCTTCATCATTTAAAATCATCTCTGTGCAATTTGAAGCTTCAGTGCAAACACCTGAGGCAAGAAACAATGTGTACATGCAGAAGATACAATACTGAATTTGTTCAATGATAGCACACCAAGTGATTGGTGAACTTGACAAACCATTTCTGACAGACTCTAATTGGCCTAGACACTAATGGTAAAATCAATCATGACTCAGCCAGACAGGCCTCAAAATGAAATGAATTGGGTGAATTTCAGGATTTGACGAGGTAAACTGATTTGATTATATTATCAGCAACCAGACTGATCATATTAGAAACTAGAAGTACAAATGGTACACCAAATAGATTGTAAATTGCTTGTTTTGGTCAGGGTGCAAATGAAATTTACAGTATGGGCTAAAAATGTACAGAGATTGAAAAAAAAACTGTGAAATATATATGAAAATGGTTTATTCTATGGTACATCTCTACATGTAGGTTAACATTTCATGCCTCATAAAATAGTCATGTATATGAATCATCAATACTGTGAGAAAATAAGACAAACCATAGAATAGATGTCGGGTCGTGTGTTCCAGTGGTAAGAGCATTAGACTCATAATCGCAAGGTTGTGAGTTCAAATCCTAACTCTGCCATTGTCTCCACTTTGATAAAAAGGCCCAAGAGTAGAAAATTTTTTTTTTTTTTCAGGGGCTACTTTTGACAACCTAACTGCTTTAATCAGCAATTTTGGATAAGCTTTAACATTGCAGTAAATGTAGAATTTTCGGGGCTCTTTCGAGCATTTCGGGGGCGAATTCGCCCCGAGCCCCCGTGTATTTTTTTTCCCTGCCCAAGAGTAATATCTGCCATCTATTACGTAAACCACTATGACTGATTAACCTAGATGTAAAATGTTTCCTACGTACATGTGATTGGTTATATACCAGCTTGGAGTTTACCAGCAAAATGCTGTCCTACCGAGATCCTATGGGAGTTGCCACAAACAGAAACAGATGAACAAGAAAATTACATGTACTGTATGTACATCTTTCATTGTGCAAAGTACCAGACAAGTCAGAAGCCAATAGAGTACCAAAGTGATGACGTCAGTTGCCATGGTGTCATGGCGGCCTGGTTTTAAACAAATGAACCCGTGGAATGAAAATGAGTGTTGGCTGCTATTGGAATTTGATCGCTAGCAACCTATTTTTCAGAAGAGCGAAAGTCATTTGCAAATACAGATGATCGTATGTTTAGAACCAACCCGGCATGACACCATGGCAACTGATGTTACACTTCGGAACTCTATTCGATTCAAAATGTGTACCGGTGTACAGTACATTGTACGTATGATTTTCTAGGAGATTCCAAATACTGTATTTCCTCCCTTCCACCAACCCCACAACTGCTACTCCTCCCTAGCTCCCCCTCCTATTAATGTCTGGAAATAAACCACTTGTTTTGTATCTTCAGTCACTCCCAACCCCCCCCCCCCCCCCCCCCCCCCCCCCCCCCCCCCCCCCCCCCCCCCCCCCCCCCCCCCCCCCCCCCGGAAAAAAAAATGCCAGTATGGGAAACCAATGGCCAATATCACTATCAGATGGGATGGTGGGACACAAATACATAGCTCACAGTAGGATTGTAGTCAAGTTTCAATTAACATTTTGAGCGCTGCAGGATATGAGAGCGGGTAGGTCACATCTGCAATGTGCATGGTAGAGGCATTCCGAATTCCTTGTTGGTTTGATTCAGAGGAGGAATCTATCAAACACACAGAAACAATGTTTCTCTCAATTGTGTATTTTCATTTCTATATTCTTTTTATTTTCTTGCATTACTGACACTCCACTCACATCCCATTTCAAAGTCGAGTTTAGGTTTGACCTATTAAAAACTTATACTTGTTTTAAGCCTTTGAAATGAGCCCATATCACGACAAAGGCAGAACAAACAAGGTTCTATAGCATGCAATTTCTCTCATCAAGGTGAATAATGGGAAAAATGAGAGACATACTATCCAAACATTCTATCAGGATTGGTTGATTTAACTCTTCACATGCTCAATTCAATTCAATTCTTTTATTTTTCAATTGATTCTGAAAGGATAATAACTCATATTACATACATGTAGGTCAAATCAGTGATAGGTCAATAGGCCATCACATGATCATAGCTTTGCAAGGATCATGATTATTATATTCCAAGTTTTGACGTCACCTCAGTAAATGTAACTGTTTATTGTTAACTGCTGCCGTGCAGGCACTGAGGTGATGTCATTCACTTCTTTTAAAAAATAAAAGCTGCTAAATCAGGTAGTTTGCTAGTGTCCATGCTTTTGTAGATTGTATTAAGCATACACTAGCTGTGATTTTGTCTCATGGCATAGACATACAGTATCAATCAGAGTTGTTTACAACAAGCATTTAAAGTACAGGTATTTATAAAGCCAATTGCAGGTTACTATTGCCAGGTCAATAATATTTCAACTTCCTCCGAAGCAAAGCTACATTTTCCCCTCAGAAAAATATACCCGTAACTCCGTACGGGAAATGAAACTTTGTTCTTCTTAACCGCCAGAGGCGATATCTGTATTATTTATAGTGATATACATTTCTTATGTTTTTGAAACAACATTCATAAAACAATACAACAGACAAATAATTGATAAAAAAAATAAAAATTACAATCCCATATAGCAAGAAGGCACTCAAATTATTATTTTGATGAGGGTGTGCCTCAAGAAACCCAGAAATGGTGGTCTAAGAAACTGACCACAAGGGTAAAATACAGGGTCTTGGGAACCAAATAAATATATAGCAGGCAATGTGACAAACAGGGTCTATGAACGGGAGCACAGTAACCTAAAGTAGGTATGGGGCACATTAGCGCTGTGCTATTGTGCGCGCTAGCGGTGCATGAAGCTGCTAGCTGAGGGAGTTGTGAAGCCGTGCATCCAGCTCTTACATGCGGTGCTCTCGCTGGACAATTTTGGCAGAGCAGTTAGGGAACTGAGGTGTTTTGTAACGAGGGTCTTGCACGCATGGCTTTTGTCATTCTAGAGCGAGGGTCTGGGCTCAGACCCTCGCGCATGCGATGTTTTGATATCGGCAGCTAATTATTTATACGTGTGAGGAACTACATGTTGGCTCCAAATCACCAATTTGAGGCTAAAAGGAGGATGAATATGGAGTGAAATTAGAAAGTAAGAAATTAAGCTTCTTTAGTTTAGATGTAGGATTTTTACAATAAATATGTATTTTTCCCACTTTGCCACTCAAAGTATCAGAGCGAGTTTGGGGCACAATATTTGGGTAGAGTACAGGCATGGTACAGGTTAGACAGCTGGCAGCTGTCTGTTTTGAGGATTTTTTAAAACATTTTTTTTCCTTGTACACAGACAGCTCGATATCGTGCAGCCACCATTAGGCCCTTTTAGGGGGCAACAATGCAAAATCCCACTAACGGGGCTCATCAGTGACTTACTCTACTTGGCTGTCGGGCAACTTCACTTCCCTGTTTTATCCGAACATAATACATAAACATATGGCCATTGAGTCCCTGTAAAGATTGAGCTAGAACTTCAGTCTCTGTATTTGGTGAGTGAAGCCAACAGAGTTCAGCTGAGCAACTAAATTATTAACAGTGACCGAAGCCTTTGGTCTATTGTTAGGTTCAGGTACATGTAGCATCAGCCAAAGACTCGTGTCAAGCAGGGAACCACTCACATGTATTGCGAGGTTAGTACCGGTCAACCTGGTACGGTACATGTAACCTTGCACAACCAACGTGTTTACGCAGTGGATTTTAGAGTTGTCGCTAACATCGCTTCATAACGTGATGTTAGCCGAAACCCATTCTGCTACTCACCATGGCTCTTTCTGGTGAAAAGCATGCCATTTTCAATTTTTAACATATCATTTAATTAGAAAAGGACACAAAAATGAGCGAATCGCTTAGACTTCTACCTCTGCCTGGAAAGTGCACAACTCTAATGATTGTTTGATAAAATAGAGACACCAATAAATGCAATAACTTAAAAAGCGTACTTATTAAGCCTGAGTCGAATCGATTTTAAAATCGGTGTTCGATCGATGTCATCGAACACCGGTGCAGATTTTGCAAAATCGGTGCATCGAAAAAAAAAAAAAATACGTCGGCCGGCCGATTCGTTTGGTTTACACAATCAATCATCAAAATATCAGTAATGTCCAACTTTACTACTACTTACTTGATTTCTATTGCCCCCAAAATGAAACCGAATGAATAATTATGATGCTATTCACCATTAATTTGAAGTTTATTTCGATCATAGTTCGAGTCTTACTCGTCTGCTCGTGCCGAGATAATTTATGCACGATGAATTCATGAATGGAAGTCATGGCCATCGATCGTGCATGCGCAGTATAGTGAGTGATTGTATTACCGACCGGCCTTGTATTACCGACCGGCCTTGTATTACCGAACGCGCGCATCATATGCGTCAGAAAAATAATCAAATACGCTCAAACCTTTGCAACTTCCTCCCGAAGGGAACAATAGAAAAATGATGAAAAAATATCAAAAACACAATTTTGAAGTCTTTATATCCTCAAAACAATAAAATATGGTCAAAAAAGCTCATCAGTGACTTTGTTGTTTTCCCAACTTTTCCCATAGAAAACACACGTTCGGTAATACGATACCTTTTCAAGTGACCAAAATATTTCACTTGCGAAGAGGGGTCCAATTGGAAGCTGATGTCGTAAAAATGAAAAACAATTTCGGCAAAATTTCTGCATGTTTATATTTTGTAGGTATTTGTGTATTTATGGTGAAAGTTTGGTGAATTTTATTGGAATAATGTGTTTGATATGATCAAATTCATGAAAAGTGTTCGGTAATACGATCCACTACCATACTGTTCTTTAATCAAACCAGAAAATGGCCGGAAATTGACGCGATCAACGTAAAATAAATCTTGCTTTCATGAACAATATTAAAATCATGACCATAGAACATTATTTAATCGTAATATTTAACAATAATTTGCATATGATAATCATTAATATGAATTTAGAGCTTGATGTGAAACGTTTGTATTTCGTTTCAATTATCAATGGCGGACATCTCATGACGATCGACTTGACTTCTTGAGTCGAGCTAGTGCACTTGTCTAAAAAAAATAATCATCACGTCAGGATTGATTCTCGAACATTGTCTACATGCAAAAACTCTGTTCAAGTTCGTAATATCATTTTACATGACAAACAGAGAAAATTGCGTTTGATATTTTTTCCCATCAATTTGAAGCTAGTTTGTGCCCAACTTTGGGCTCTGATTTCATGAATGGGAAAATATGTCATACGTCATCAAACACGCATGCGCATTGTGCTTATTTTCTCGGAGCTTGGAGGAGACGTCCAGAGATGGAACAATAGAAATAATCCCAGTATTATTTCTTCCATATGAACATAACATACTTTGCTGACATCGTCAATATTCTTAGTATGACCATAAAATCTTGTTAAATCGTAATAATTTAGATGAATTTAGGGCTCGATTCGAAACATTCGTATTTATTTTGATCGCATGCTCAATTGCGTCTAAAAAACTGGATTGTCATTATCAGGATTAATTCTCGAACATCGTCATAACTCATATTCCACAATCTTTCCTCACAATCGGTTATATCAGCATTGAATAGCAATTCAAATGACCATCCAGAAAAAATTACGTATTTATTCCCATAAATTTATTTGGAGCTCATTTTGGATCCAACTACACAATCTCAGGCGAGTTACAGCGCTCTCCATTGATTGCAATTGTTTGCTGGCGCTGACGTCAAGCACGCCTGTCGTTTCGGGAGAGTGAGTGTACGGAGCTGCGGACGGGGCTGGTGAATGGACTGCGAATGCTAGTTGACCGAAAATCATTCGGATCGACTCTGCGTGATTCATGTCTTTATTATTGTTTCACTTTAAACTTATATGTTGTCATCTGCAAATATCATTGTTGAAGATATTTTGGGAAGAATTCTGCTTTGGTCCCGGCCTTTTTTTGTGTGTTTTGTGATCATGGAAAATACAAACGAACTTTGCTCTGTCATCTGCTTGTGCAACGCTCAACCGGCCAACGCCAGCGCATACCGTCAGTGCGTAGTGCATATGCAAAGCGCATCGCATCGACGCAAAAACAAAAGACTAAATTTTCCCCGACTTCAATATTCGATGCATCGATGTTCGATCGAATTAGAGCTGTAGAACACCGGTTTTCAAAATAATCGATATGACTCAGGCTTAGTACCTTATAATTATTATTTTTGCTGACTGCAATGCATTTTTGGAAAATATTCAATGTGATGACAAATTTAAAAAAAAAATAGAAATTTCTACGTACCTAGCATCCTAAGTTAAACGAAGCCCCGTTATTCAAGGAACGTTCCACCAAAGAAAGTCTTTACTTTACCGCTTTGCATCGATTTACGTGTAAGATAGTTTGTCTAGTCTTTCCCTTGTAGTGTCTTTGATATGAAGATAAATCGCGCGCCCTCTTGCGCTCATTAGACAAAAAATTTGAGAACTTGCAAGGTTGCTCCGTATTTTGTCAACGAGAAGAAAAATCGACAACGCTTAAAAAATAAATTAAGCTAGGCTAGGCCTAGACCAAAAGCTTCGGTCTCTTTTATATTGGTTGTTCAGCTGAACTCCGTTGGCTTCACTCACCAAATACAGAGACTGAAGTTCTAGCGCGATCTGTACAGGGGACTCAATGGCCATATGTTTATGTACTTAAGATTGGATAAAACGGGGAGGTGAATTTGTGCAACAGCCGTGGTACGTCACTGTTTTTGTTCCTTTTAACTTGATTTTTCTCTGTTTTTTGGCAATTAATGCCAAGAGGGAATATCAATTTGCATTTTGTTAGCGTATATTTTTAAAATTTTTATTCATTAAAGACAAAAATTGAAGAGCCCCGACGGGGGGATTTTGCATTGCAAGTCCCCTAATGGTGGCTGCACGATAGCGAGCCGTCTGTGTACAAGGAGAAATTATTTTTTAAAATGTTAAAAAGTCCTCGAAACAGATGGCTGCCAGCTGTCTAGGCTAGGCCTATCTATCATTAAGTTTAGGGATATTTAGATTCATATGAAGAATTTACTTCACATCATTTCGTAAGTTTCGTAGGAGGTCTTCATTCTGTAAATCCTCTAATTAAATTTGCAGGAATTTGTTGCATTGTTGAATGCGCCATGCCTTCACTTCAATTTTCCTGTAGTCACGGCGGCAGAGATGCACCCATGGTTGTTGGCAGGGAACGGGCCCCCGACCTCCAGCCCAGGGATGATGCGATGGCACCCACCAGGCCAAGTCAGAACTTCAGAAGATGAGAATGAGATGCGACAGCGGCAGCCAGATTATGCTGCGATTATCGGATTGGTTTTTCTTCGTAAAGTAAACTGTTTATAAGACTAAAATAGTACTATCAAGATACACAAGTAAAACGAACATAACATACGTACCAGTAGTCGGGCCAGTATCTCGCTTTGTCCATCAAAAGTTAGCCCTCAGATTCAGAATAGATGTCAAAATTTCCCTGTTAACACCGATCAGTGGTTAACACTTTGTAGTGGAAAAGAACTATTTAAAGACGCTTGAGGGCGCAGTGCACAAATGGCCAAGGCCCTATATATAGGGCCTTGCAAATGGCAACTACTCTACTATAAATGTTTTCGCTTTTAAAAAAAATGATAATGTTGATATGGTTCCGATCGATTTGACATAAATTTGCACCTGCGGAATTTAAATCAAGTTCTACGAGGTATTGGATAGACCGCCCCCTGCTCACGTTTGAGAGACATAGGGAATACATTCTTTTTTTTTTTGTACTCCTGAGACGCCCTCGAAATGCACCTCGAGCGGGCTTGTCAGGATAACGTACTAATACAGGGCAGGAAAGGTGGTCTTGCACAATTTCCTGAGAACTTTTCTTTCCTTTCTTTCTCTTACTTTTCAAACTGACATAATCTGAACAAAGAAATTATCATATTTTGGAAAAAAAGAAAAGCATATTTATAAGGCAACAATAGTCAAAACTGACTAGTTTGCCTATTCAAAATAACAACAACAACAACAGCAAGTGATTTGAATTAAGCTAGCTAGCTAGTGCAGAGAGAGAGAGCTTCTGGAGCGAAAAAAGATGCGGTACTAGTATATCAGTAATCAATGTCGGAAAAAACAAAAAAACAAAATACATAATTTCGGAAAAGTCTGCGCCTATGTATACTTCATTCAAAATTTTCAGTGACTTCATTGAGCTCTTCCAAATAAATTACATATTAAAGCAGATGTGACCGCCCCCTATGATTTCTCAATTATAGTGATCCCCCCAAAAAAAATGAAAAAGAGGAGATTGAGAAGGAGGGGGAAAAGATAGAATAAGGGAGAGAAAAATAAACATATTGAGAAGAGAGTGAGTTGTGAAAGTATGTGAAACTATTAGACTTTTTATTGGAGTAATATTTGAGCCCTGCCCTGCAAGCTATGAATATTCTGACATGAAAACTTGACATGCTATTTATATAGCACTTTTTTATATCCATGAACAGGCCGGTTTATGGGTAGGCCTACCTATTCAACTAAACAAGATGATGGGAGCAGTGCACAAAGCGCGAGCTGAATGTTTTTATATTCTGACCTGAAAACTTTCAGCACTGTCTGTTGCGCGCCGAAAATCGCAAGCTAAAACTTTGCAGAATCGGATCTAAATAGAACATTCAATGGTTGCATACATGTGTATATATGATCCAATTTACGATTATCATTTTTTATTAAAATATTAGGCACTAATCTTTGTGTTTATTGACATTTGCAATTATCTTGTATTAATACAGGGGCGGGGGAGGGAAGTTGAAAGGGAGCAGGGGAAAAGGGCACTATCTTAAACGGCTCGGTGTAAAAATGGCAGAGGTAAAAATGGCAGAGGTAAAAATGGCAAAGGTAAAAATGGCAGAGGTAAAAATGGCAGAGGTAAGAATGGCAGAAGTAAAAATGGCTGAGGTAAAAATGACAGAGGTATAAATGCCGAGTCTTAAACTCCCATGCCAAAAATTCCCAAAGCCCCTCCATGTACAGTATATTAAATAAGAAAGGTTCTGAGAAGAAAATAAGAATTATAATGTTGGACTAATGGAAAGGATTACATATCTAAATCACACCGAATTGATAACATTTGAGTTGGTATTTCTTATTTTTTCCCTGGACTTACATAAATCGCTCTTCTATAATACTCAAATTTGAAGCTCACTTTGAATCCCAAGTATTGTAATTAATTCATTAAAGGGGAAATTCACTCTGACATAATAAAGTTTATTGTAAAAATAGCAGAAAATTATTAACATGATATTGATGAGAGTTTTAGGGAATCCATCAAAGATTTCAAAAGCTCAAATTTTGTATCTTAATGGTGATGTCATTTGCGAGCAGTTTTTTCCCAAAGAAAGAAAGAAAGAAAGAGAGAGAGAGAGAAAGAAGGGGGAGAGTGGAAGAGGGGGGGGGGGGATATAGCAGTTTGCTAATCAGAAATATGTATCAGTACGAAGTAAGAGTCCTAAAAATAGGCCCTTAATAAGGCACAATGATTGCGTTTGAAGAAATAGTGAGGATGTTTCCCTGTAGGATTGCGTTTAAAATGATTACTGACGAACAACTCTAGAGGGGGGATGGAGGCCATGGCCTTTCGCTACCAAGAAAGAAATGAGAAAACAAAATAGAAAAAGGAAAGGAATTATGGAAAAACATGCGGAAATAATGTTATGCCAAAATATAAAATCTATCACAAAATTAGATTTTCTTTATTAAGGAAGTTTTTCTCACTTGCTTCACTCTTCGAAGCTTTTAAAGGTCGAGTCCACCTCAGAAAAATGTTGATTTGAATCAATAGAGAAAAATCAGACAAGCACAATGCTGAAAATTTCATCAAAATTGGATGTAAAATAAGAAAGTTATGACATTTCAAATTTTCGCTTATTTTTAAAAAAATAGATGAACGAGTCAGTTACATCCAAATGAGAGAGTCGATGATGTCACTCACTATTTCTTTTGTTTTTTATTGTTTGAATTATACAATATTTCAATTTTTACAAATTTGACGATTTAGGACCTCCTTGCCTGAAGCACAAAATGTTAAAATAATGGAATTCCACGTGTTCAGGGAGGAATGAAACTTCATTTCACATGACAATGACGAGAAAATACAAATATTTAATATTATACAGATATTGACTAATGGAGTGTGTAATATAAACATTCTTTGGACCGCCGGATTTATATTTTCTCGAGGGATTATATTTTCCCGAAGCGTGCAGCGCTGAGGGAAAATATGATCACGAGGGAAAATATTAATCCTTTAGGCGGTCCAAAGAATGTTTTTTTTTACACATCCCATCAGTCAATATCTGTTATATTAGATAGCCTTTAATGATGTAGATAAAAATGGCCTAACGATGCGTGCAGCCTGTTGTTTACGATAGTCACAGTGATTGATGGAACTGGTATAGATCTAGATGTAACTTTAGTCTACTACTACTCTAATGCAGTGAATGGCCCTTTTCTAATCAAATCAAGTTTGTTTTAGGCCTAGCCCTAGATCTAAGTTAGAGTCCAGTTCAGATACTTTAGTCCCACATATTTTATTTCCGTTTAGTTGGTAACATCTAATCCACAAGAGGGCGCCATACACGTAGAAAAATATATTCACGGACCAGTTGGTCAATATATTCATCGAAGGTGGACCGGCTGGGAAAATACACAGATTTCGATCATATCACGTGACGCGCAATTGACCAATCGCGCTTGGCTATCTGTCTTGGCTATCTAATATTATACAGATATTGACTAATGGGGTGTGTAATATAAACATTCTTTGGACCGCCGGATTTGTATTTTCCCGAGGGGTTATATTTTCCCGAAGTGCGCAGCACTGAGGGAAAATATGATCACGAGGGAAAATATTAATCCTTTAGGTGGTCCAAAGAATGTTTTTTTTTACACATCCCATCAGTCAATATCTGTTATATTAGATAGCCTCTAATGATGAAGATAAAGTTAGGCCTAACGATGCGTGCAGCATGTTTATGATATTCAAAGTGATTGATTGAACTGGTATAGATCTGACGTTAGATCTTGATCTATATATATCTAAGTAACGTTAGTCTAACGCAGTGAATGACCCTTTTCTATTCAAATCAACTTTGTTTAGGCCTACCCCTAGATCTAAATCTAAGTTCGAGCCCAGTCCAGGTCCAAGGCAGGCCGATAATGCATGGTAACATCTAATCCACAAGAGGGCGCCATACACATAGAAAAATAAATTCATGGACCGGTTGGTCAATATATTCATCGAAGGTGGACCGGCTGGGAAAATACATTGATTTCGATCATATCACGTGACGCGTTATGAACCAATCGCGCTTGGCTATCTGTCTTGGCTATCTAATATAATAAAATACAAAAGAAATAGTGAGTGAGTGATGTCATCAGTTCCTCATTTGCATACCGACCGAGATGTGCATATAACTGTTTTGAGAAATGAAGCGAAACTTTAAAATGCCATAACTCTTATTTTACATCCGATTTTGATGAAATTTTCAGTGTTATGTTTGTTGATTTTTTTTTCTCTTTTTATTCAAATCAAGTTTTTGTTGTGGTGGACTTGACACTAGGCATACTATAGTATCTGAAAGAATTATAGTAGCCCGGTACAGTTGTTGCACGCAGAGTTTGGGAGGAATGGAGAGGATGTGTGTGGGAGGAGGAGGGGTAGTGAAAGATGTTATGCAATGGTCTATCCGGGTGGTCTATCCATGCATGTGTAGCAGGTCCATGATAGCTCTATGGTCAATCCAAATAGTGCTGGTAACTCCTTGGTCAATCCAGAGCTATTACGATAGCTCTATGGTCAATCTATGGGTGGATAATTGGATAATGAAATTCATGTCATCAACAAGTCCAGCTTAATCATCCTACTCTCCTTGAAATCATGATTATCGTTTACTGTATTTGAAAGTCTCTGCACTCTCTTTACTCTTCTCCCTTTCTCATAGCACTTCTGATGTACAGATTTATTTGATGATAACGAGTGCATGTGTTTTTTTTAAACTATTCGTTCCAGTTTTATCACCTCTGGCTGAAATAAAAGATGAGGTGCTGTGGTAATGCGGTTGATAATGACCAGCTTATGAAATAGTCCAGAAGTTGAATGAGCAAAACCATACCATAGTTTATTTATAAGAGGTGTGATAATGAGGATTTTGGGAGTCATTACAGATGACTATTCATGGGTATACAATAGAGGGATTGTTTTGCTGACAGCTCTCAGGGATTATGCATAACGCAGACATCTTGCCAATCCCATCCAGGGTGAATTTGGAAACACCTGCGGATTTATGGGAGGGGGGGGCAAGAATACAATATTTTTTGGTGTTAGAACATCTGCAACCTTTGCTTTATTACAAAACGAAGAATATCTGCATACAGGCCTACAAATTTGTTCATTTTTTTATTAAAAAACAACTTTATTCATTTTTTGTTTATATATTCTAACTTTTCATTTATTTATTTCTTCTTATTTTTTAAAATTACTTTTTGCCCCCCATCATGCTCCTCGGTGACGTTGGTGGGATGATGGTGTGATACCCTGTGATAGTTATCATTGTGATGTGGTAATGACAATATTATAGGCTATTTATAGCAGCAGCAGCACTTGATCATGAAATAGGCATATAATATACTAGCCTCTTGTCGAGGCCCTGTCGGCTGCTTTCCGAGCGAACATGGCGAAGCCCGGGGACGAAGCAGAGCGGCTCGCGCCAGGGCCTCGACAAGAGGCTGATAATATACCTATGTCATGATCAAGAGCTGCTGCTGATGATGATGGTCACGGTTGCAGTAGTAGTGGTGCATGGTTGAAAGAGAAGAAATCAGATATCTAGATTTTCAAAAGATACACAGAAGTAAGTATCGGCTGTGGAGGGCGCTAATAAAGAGATCATGTCTGCCCATACTATCTGCTTTCACTGCTCTCCGCTTCTTGGTAGACAACCCCAAAGTTTGTTGACAAGTATAGTCTACTGATTTTAACATTTTAAAAATATATAATTGTATAGTACCACTAAAGTTCGATAAATATTTTAGAATACAAAATGTTATTGAGATATATTCTTTAAATAATAATATTCTCTTAAGATTTTATTGTCGTACTTTCATGATTAAAGTTTATAATTACCTAATTAAGAATCAAATAAATATTTAGGGTCTAGAAATAAGGACTTCAGTGGCTCACCTCCCACCAAATGATTTATGCGGCCATTTAAACTTCACTGCAGCATGACTGCAGCCACCTCATAGGTCCATGCATGGTAACAATCTCCTCTCTAACATGTGGGCAAGGAGGGGGGGGGGGGGTGTAATTCATATATCTCCATTTCATCGTTATTTTCAACTTTCCCCAGAGGTTTATGTGTTTCTTTCTCATACATTTGTCAGATGAATTAAAGGGATGCTCCGAGCTGCAAATAATATGGACAAATAAAACACTAAAAATTTGATCAAAATTGCCTAGGAATAACAAAGTTATGACAATAAGATTTGCCTTATTCCGGTGAACAGTTCTAGGCCTCTCTTTATGAATATACAATGAGCAACTTGATGATGTCATATCCCACTTGTTCTTTTGTATATATGATATAAAAAAGGGTTTATTCAAGTTTTTTCTTTCAAGAACTGAAAAAATGGATTGACAGTCGATTTAGTGCATTAGATACTAATCGCTGCAACTTATTTCATTATTAAAAGAGACAATTTATTCAACATGTATGAAAAAATGAAACAATTATGATTTAACATAAGAAAAAGGATTTCACGTGGGGATGTGACATCATCAGCCCACCTAATGAATAACCATGATGACGTGCATATCACTATTTTCACAAAATATTTCTATTAAAAATTTAAAATTCAATGAGCTCATTATTTTGTTATCCGATTTCGCTTCGATGAAATTTTCAATATTTTGCTCTGCAATAGGGTCGGGTGCTTGAGTGTATCAAGTTTTTACGGTAGCGCCGCGGCACTTATGAACAAGCGTGTTGGAATGTGACCGTCTGCTCACCGCAAAAGCAAAATACGTGTGATCCTTTCCAGAGACAGTATACCTCCAGAGACACAGAACACGATTTAATGTTTTCGCGATTTTTGTCTGCATTTTGCTCATATCGGATCCCGGGATCGGATCATGAACGATAGCAAACACAAACTTGTAGCAAAATGTCGAAAACATAAACTTGCATCTCTTTTTTAGGAAGGTGGATTTTGAAGAAAATACCGATTGACCTCAATTTGCCCCGATTCGTCTGAGCTAGTTGGTGGGAGAGCCAGCTGATGCAATTCGCAAGTGTCAATAGATTTTATTGTGTGTATCAGAGAAACATGAGTCATTCATTCATCACACAATAGTAATATGTGTGCTCGCTTCGAAGTCAATGCCCCTACACCGTGAAGGTGACACGGAGTTTACCAACTACAGTAATCTGGTTCCAAGAATTATTTTTCAACGTAAACTTTTTATGAAACACCACATCTACGTCTTTGTCCGAGTATTATTAGTGGCTGTTGGTTGTTTTCTCGAGTGCGTCTTTCCCTCATTTATTGCTCGATTAACTTGGTTGTTGGTTGATATTTTGAAAGTGTCTTTTGTGATTTTGACATGGAGACGGGCAAGGATAATCATGATGATGACCCTCGTAATAATGCATCAAGAATCGACATGTCTGGTCGTCAAACACACAATTTGAGAGCAAGGAATCGACTAGGGTAAGTAAAAGGCTCTACTTTTGAATTATTCCACAAACCTTACTTAAATTAAAAAAGTTGAAGGTAAAATTGTAATAGGCCTTTCTGCTTGCTTGCTGTGTGTAATCATTGATAATAGTAATACTAATACCCCCGGAATCCCCGGCAAGTAATACAAATTTAGCTGATGGCTCCCCACTTTGCTATGAATGACCATTCATGATTTGGATCTCGGGTCGATCCATGCTTGACCCTGGTTGTTGGTTGATCATTAATTTTGTGTTTCATTTTCTGGAAAGTCTTATAAGAAGCCATTTGATCTATTACCAATTTGGACTCCATTGATTCCCATTCAGTGTAGGTCTAATGTCTACTTATCATTAAAGGACAAGTCCACCCTAACCAAAAGTGGATTTGAATAAAAAGAGAAAAATCCAACAAGCACAACACTGACAATTTCATCGAAATCAGATGGAAAATAAGAAAGTTATGACAACTTCAAGTTTCGCTTACATGTAATTTCTCAAAGTAGTTATGTTCACATCCTGGTCGGTATGCACATGAGGGAACTGATGACATCACACACTCACTATTTCTTTTGTATTTTATATTAAATATTCTAATTTTCTCCTCATTGTCATGTGAAACAAAGTTTTATTTCACCTTGAACATGTGGAATTACCATTGTTTAACATTATATGTTTCAGTCAAGTTGGTGTTCATTGTCAAATCTATTAAAAAATGATATATTATAAACAATAATAAACAAAAGAAATAGTGAGTGACAGACATCATCATCATGATCATCGATTCTCTCATTTGCATGTGACTAAATAATGTGCATATAGGCCTAAGTATTTTGTGAAAAACAAGCGAAATTTTAAAATGTCATAACTTTCTTATTTTACATCCGATTTTGATGACATTTTCAGCATTATAAATGCTTGTCTGATTTTTCTCTATTGATTCAAATCAACATTTTTCTGAGGTGCTTTGCCAATTGAATATAATGGTTCATGAACATTCTGTTCATCTATTTAGACTAAGTGACGTAAGACCCAAAATTGTAATCTGTTATGCAAACCCTTCACTCGAGTTAAGGGTCTGAATGTGCAGCCTATTAATGCCGTGTGTATACAGAAGGCCTGAATTGAAAAGACAAGTTTTGCATGCTTGTGCTAGTCTCTGCGTGGTTGATCAAAGTTAATCAAAGTTTCAATCAGGGTCTGTACCTTCAGAGAATATATCAAATAAAAAAAAAACGTAAATAGATAAAATGGCAATTATATCAAACGACGAGTAGATCCGGGGAGTAGATGAATTGGTTGTATACACACAAGCATTGGCGGCGGAAGCCAAAAATTTTAGGAGGGGACAACAAAAAAAATTTTGACAAGCAAAAAAAAAAAAAGGGTCATCAACAACAAATTTAGGGGGGACCGTCCCCCCTCCCCAAATTTAGGGGGGACGTCCCCCCCCCCCACTTCCGCCGCCTATGCACACAAGGATGATGCACGAGTAAACAGGTGTAGACTAATCGGCAAAAAGATGTAAAGCTTCCCGATTGCTACATTCGCTCGCATACATCGATTAACGACCCAATAATGTCCCTAACAAGCCATGAAAGAAAGAAATAGTATACAATTACGGACAGATTAATATGAATTATTGAATTTGAAAGATATTGTGTGATATTCCATGAATTTCCAGTATGTGTTCAGTTCATTTTTTTAAAAGGACAAGTCTACCCCAACAAAAAGTTGATTCGAATAAAAAGGAAAAAAATGAACAAGCATAACACTGAAAATTTCATGAACTTCACATAACAGTTATATTCACATCATTGTCGGTGTGCAAATGAGGAGACTGATGACATCACTCACTATTTCCTTTGTATTATTGATTATAATTTATGAAATATGAATATTTTCTCTGAAATTCTCTCTCTGTGTCGTGTGAAACAAAGATATTCTTCCCTGAAGATGTGCCATTACAGCATTGTTTAATTCTATGGTTCAATCAAGTTGGTCCTTATTGTCAAATCTGTAAAAAATGAAATATTGTATAATTCAAACAATAAAAACAAAAGAAATAGCGAGTGAGGGACATCATCGACTGTCTCATTTGCATGTCACTGAGTTGAGCATATCACTGCTTTGTGAAAAACAAGCGAAACTTTGAAATGCCATAACTTTCTTAATTTACATCCGATTTTGATGAAATTTTCAGCATTGTGCTTGTTTGATTTTCCTTTATTTATTCAAATCAATATTTTTCTGGGGTGGACTTGTCTTTTAAGTGGAAATACTGGATGATGTTATGCGTTATTTTGTCTGTGACAGGCATGGTACCATTAATTCAACTTTCGAACTAATTAGACAACCCCTTGAGGTTACATCCAACTCCCTATAGCTACCGAACTAGGCTAAGATGGCGCCATTCAATCCACTTGTGTGGTATGACCTTTATCAAGGCTAAAAACTCATTCACGACACACAATACTTCATTTTAGGTCAAGTCCAACTCAGAAAAATGTTGATTTCAATCAATTGAGAAAAATCAGACAAGCACAAGGCCTAAAATTTCATCAAAATCGGATGTAAAATAAAAAAGTTATGACATTTCAAAGTTTCGCTTATTTTTAACAAAATAGTTATATAAACCAGCCAGTTACACCCAAATGAGAGAGTAGATGATGTCACTCACTCAGTATTTCTTTTGTTTTTTATTGTTTGAATTATACAATGTTTCAATTTTTTACGAATTTGATAATTAGGATCTCCTTGCCTGAAGCACAAAAAGTTAAAATAATAGAATTCGAAGTGTTCAGAGAGGAGTGAAACTTCATTTCACATGACAATGACGAAAAAATAAAAATATTTCATATTTCATATAATAAAATACAAAAGAAATAGTGAGTGAGTGATGTCATCAGTTCCTCATTTGCATACCGACCGAGATGTGCATATAACTGTTTTGTGAAATGAAGCAAAACTTCAAAATGCCGTAACTTTCTTATTTTACTTCCGATTTTGATGATATTTTCAGTGTTATGCTTGTTGAATTTTTCTCTCTTTTTATTCAAGTCAAGTTTTCGTTTGAGTGGACTTGTCCTGTAATGCTACAGCAACATTAAATAGCACCAGCTTGCGAAATTGTTCATAATTCCTGGTTTATTGCCTGAAATGCATTGTAATGGTCGTTTAGTATATTTATAGGAAATGCCTTTACCGAAATTCAGATGGCCTAGATCATTCATTCCAAAAACATGTTACTAAACAAGGGTCAAAGAGTGCTTGAGAAGATCCTCTCTTTTTTCCGAAAAGAGTAGCCATTGAATTTAAAAAAGTTAAAAATAACGTTTTCTCTGGTTTGTCGGAAAGTATATATGATATACTACATGTTAATCACTTATCATTGATAAGCTGTACTTTTTCTAATGTAAACTAATAATGTGTATGCTGCTTTTTATTTTCTACATTTACTTTCAAATTACTCGTATTGTTTATATGTGATTTGTTACACAAAATCATGAAAACCCAATAAAAACTATAAAAAAGGAAAAAAGAATCAAGAGGAGTCTAGTGTAATTATGCTGCATATATTGTAGAGCGCTTAGAGACTTCTGACAAAGTAAGTATTAAGCGCTATATAAGCAAGTATAATTATTAATTAGTGTAATCCTGGCTGCTTTATTAATGACCCCATTGTGCATTTGACTACCTGGGACTATGGGAGGACATTGGACAGTCCCACTTTTAACCCAAGCCAAGCTCCGAGAAAAGTAAACGGATACCTCTTCTCTCTCTCTCTCTCAGGAGCAGATACATTGCACCAATGGCAGACAAAGTGCGCCGCAAGCGGCCACAAATGAAGAGCATGACCAGACCTTTGAAACGATGGTTATATGAGCACAAAGACTATCCTTACCCGAATCGAAAAGAGAAACTCATTCTTTCAATGGAATCTACGATGACAATGGTACAGGTACGTTACAACACACTCTTAATAATTTTTAATCAGATTACTTTGAGAACTTTATCTATCGTCTAATTATAAGTTTCATATGTTTTCATTGGGATATTGGATGCTTGGCTTCTGCTGAGTAACTCGACCGAGTCATTAGGCTTTTACTCTTTTTGTCTTGTTTTGTAGGTGTCTAATTGGTTCGCTAACGCCCGCAGACGCCTCAAGAACACCGTTCATGATCCGAAAATGTCATGGGAGCAGCGAATTCATAAGTACAACAAACACGTGACAGGCAACGCTGAGAGGCTCAGCATCAGTTCATCAGACAGCTCCATGGATTCATCAGAGGTAGAGGACATTGACGATGAAGAATTCAACGGAATGGATGAGTCAGGTAAGGAAGTGCGCACCGTGCACCAATGAAAATAGGACACCGTAGGACACCGTAGGACACCAATTCATTTAAGCAATTACATGTATATCCTTTAAGAGTTTTGATATCACTCACATCGATGTTCTGGCAGTTATTTAGAACTCAATCGTGATTATGATGATGATGATGATAATTGTAATAATAATATTAATAGCTTGATCTACAGTATTAAGCGAGCACTTTTTTCCTGAGGATGCAAAGCGCTGCTATTATTACCTCGGCTTTAGCTGTGCTGCCATAATGCGCTGAAGGCCTGAAGCATTAGAGAGTCATAGCCACTAGACGACGCCCCCCCCCCCCCCACCACCACAAAGATATTTAAAACGATTTTTCATGTGTTAACTAAAAAGCAAGGTCATTTTCATTCTCTGCTTTTCAGATAACAATAGTACTGTAAACTATGCCCAGGATGTTTCGGCGTCTTCTACTGATCACCAGGACATCCACGAAGATGTTGATGAGGTCAGTCATCCAGAACTCGTACTGCATGCACCGATTCCTCAGAGTGCATCTCACGGCATCCAACAAAGACAATCGTTACCCACTCACAAGTACAAACATAGCATCATGCAACGCTACCTCAACGATACATATCGCCAAGCTCAGAAGCTGCAGTTAGGAACATTCACAGACTCCATGAATAGCTCACAGTCTTATGTACCGGAGAACACTTTCAACGTTCCGGTATACACAGAACGCCCCACTGGCAAATTATCTGGGCAGGAGTGGTCCAAGTTTAGGGTGTCGGGATCAGTGGGCTCCCACGAGTATGAACGCATGTCAACGTCACCTGAAAATACCTCGTCTTCTAGCATTGGAAGTCATCGCCAAAGACACTGCTCGGAAGGTATGGATTTTTGCATTCATTTTCATTGCTTTACGGTCGCATGTAATTTAGGCTCTATAATGAATCTGTATTATTTTTATTCTCCTCTTTGTACCTGTATTCCATAATCATTACTCGATACTCAACAGACGACTACCTCGGTTCTCTTCAAAGAAGACGCATGTTGATGCCTTTTCTCATCATAAAAATCTAATTATTCTACATCCCAAAGAAATGGTATTGGACAAAATAGTTGTGCTCGTGGATCAGAGAGAATTTTGAGATCGTGATAGCTAAGAAATCCTCTGACACAGTCGAAATCTTCGTTTTACAACAATTCATAGTTTAGAGTAATTCGTTTGGTTCGTATCTTTATATTTATATTTAGTGGTCCAAAATGTAAGATATCTTTTATTCAATAGCCCATTACTTTTCATCTCTGAACTCTGTAAACATTGGACTCCCCAAAGCAGTGGCGGACCGTGACCCGGAGGAGACAAAGCGTTGGAGGGGCACAAGCGTTACAAACAATACAGTGCCCCTCCAATCATTGTCTCCTCCGGGTCACGGTCCGTCACTGCCCCAAAGTGACCATTATGTAAATTGTTAACGAAATTTTCTTTTAACAGAATACTCTTTAACGTCATCATCTGATGATTGGACATCTTTCCTCAAGGACACCAAAAGTACCGACTTCAAAAAGTAAGATCATTTCCTCCACGTTCATTTTGTCGAGTTGACGAATGTTGGCTAGACTGGTAGCATTCCACATTGAATTGGTTTTCCGTTATTGTTCAACTTCAAGAATGCCACCGTCGCTGGTCGTCGGTTCCCTATACCAGTTTACACCAAGTGTTAGGCCTGCCTAAATTCTCACACGAACGCACCCAAATTCGAGAGCGTTGTATCTCGAGTAATAGTCACTGGGATCAACGAAGATGTCATTTTTTCTATATTTTTAGGCCATTAGAAAAATATAAAAGGAAAATAAAAATAGATTCACCAGTTTCTTTCGCAATTAGAAATAATTAATTATGTTGGAATCTCTTTGCCCATTTGAGTAAATCAGATATTATTAATTTGTTTGGCGTCAATTGTGACTAGGAGGCGAAAAGCGAACTGAATCAATGTGACCCACAGGTCTCTCCTCCCGATATAACTGATTGGGGGAGCGCAGGTGGACCACTAACCGGGGTTTCCCCCTACTCTTTACGAATAGTGCAGTGGGTTCTTAACGTGGAAAGGTGGTGACTTTCCTCTTCACGGGGCCTCCATTTAACGTCCTATCCGAGGGACGGATTTTTTTCCACTTTTACTTGTTAGTCTGCAACTATTGGGATAAAACTGGACATTATGAAAAAAATATACGTACTAAAGGGGGTATCGCAATGGTCTTCTCAGAGACTACAGTCGCGGAGACGTCTCCAGAAAACGTGACAAGCAATTTGCCAAACAGTCGCTGTGATTTAGTTGCGACGTCTTGGAAACATTTCTGTGGACGTTACTGCCACTTATGCCACTTCCAAAAGTCTCCGAGACGTCGCCGTGAGTGACTACTCAAGCTACATCGACTATTGGGCAATTGTGCTTGTCACCTTGTCTGTGGACGTTAGGCCGAAGAAACGCATGTTTGAGACATCTCCACGACTGTACTAGTTTTCAGACGTCGCAGATAAGTCTCTTTTGGTGAGAAAAGCCTTTAAACAAACGAAGGAATATTTGAATTTTCATAGTATTTGTACATCCAGTATATAATTTTACCTTTCTTGATAGTATTGTGAATGTCGACATCAAATTATGTTCAAATGGTTTGTTTATTTTGATAGTCTCTGTTAATCCAATATTCGGGGGGGGGGGGTCGCCATATGGTATTGACTCGAAGTTGAGGTTTATGAACATGATGAATCAGTGAACCCCACACTTCGATTTTATGCACAGTGTTTTCGAACTAGATAATAGAAAAGTTCTTAGGCAATCCAACATGATATTTTTAACTTCCTTTGATTATTCTCATTTCGCTTTCATTTCTGAGTGCAATATTCCATTTTCTTTCTTGTTACTTTTCTTAAACCTACTATACAGTGAGGAGGATGAAGAGGTGTACTGGCAAGAGATAGTAGCAGCAGTCGCTCTTACCAACATGGCGCGATCACGACAGCTTGGGAAATAACTCTGTGAACAATGTCATTCGTCCTTCAAATGAATGATAAATATCTACGGTATTTCTAAAACAATCGCCTCCATAGTCCAAAAGAAAAGTATTTCAGAACATAATTACAGAGAAGAGTGTGATTATTAGAAAAGAAATGACTTGTAATCGTACCTTCAAAGAGGATCGATTCGCTGATGACATCGACTGCGGTCATTAACGTCTGCTTTCATCGATCTCATAACATGCATCTATCATTGAAGCAGTGGAACAAGTCTAAGCCTAAACTGAAGTAACACTGTCATGGGAGTTGTCACATTCGTCTGTTTCGGCATTTCAGTGGTTCCAACAAGCCTGACAGATCACTGGAATAGTACCGGGGATCGGAAGTGTCTTGTTAGCAACTATGTCAATCACGCGTATATTCGAGCTACTTGGATCTTTTATGAAAAAAAATTCAACGGGATGAATGGCTGCTACGTCACACTTTATGTCAGAGCATGTTTAGTTCACTCTACCTGCAAAAACATTCTTTAGATTCCCTGAAGAAGATTCTTCGCGCCCTTCTGGAAGATAAAAAAAACGAAAATGAGATTCACAATGAGTCGTTGTGGACGCTGGAACTTTCCAGTGGAAGGATATGGATGTATTGAGTATACATGTATCTTTCTTTCCGCTAACTTGGAAGACAAAAACCGCTGACAGACATAATCAAATATCAAAGATCCTTATGAATTATTGTTTGAGCTACCCTTCACGATTTAAAGTTTAATCATCATGTCCGGGCGAGTCTCAAACCAAAATGCCTCAACACCATTTTTGCTTGGGGGACAAGCTTAACTCCGTTTTGCGAGAGAGATATTTTTGCATGTCTCCCTCTATTGTTCGTCAACGATCAATGTAATATTGCAGCTTTTAGTGAAGAAGATAAAAAAAGAGTGACGGACATTTTGGAAGACTTTGTTATGATCAGTGTGCTATTTTTAGACGTTAGTCACATTGTAATCAATGTATTGGGTACAGAGCTAGGTTTCAATAAAAAGCAAACTAGATTTGAGTAAATCAGATACTTTAATGATGCCAAAGATTCTCCCAAATATTATGCTGTATCTTTGCTATTCATTTGTTTTCATGTTTTCTCTGTTTTTCTTCATGTAGTATATTTGAAAATCACTACCAAAGTGATTATGGCTTCTCTCATCTCATAATTTGTGAATGTAGATCATATAATCTAACATCTTTTTAGTTTTGTTTTACCATTGTTCATATTTTAGCCGGCCCTTTTCAAGCATTGCGATATTGTGTTGTTGCCGCTGATGTTGCTGTTGTTGTTTCTGCTGTTACTTGTTGTATTCATAATATATGATGGTGATATGATAACTCCAACAGTAAGTGCAAATTGTCGTTGAAAGGTGTTTTAGGAATAGGATGTCCTCTGCAAGGAGTCCTCCACCTGGAAGATGTGCTCCAGGTTTATATATATATTTTTATTGTGGGGATTGTATCCAGAGATGTCCTCTGGGGAGTTGTACTATCTATCCTACATACGATGAATGTAATTCTGTTTTCACTGGTTTCATATTCTTTATCTGATCTGTGTCCTATTCCAATGTGATCGACGCGCTTTCAAGTTGTCCTTATTCTTCAAGAAAACTTGACAATTAAGTGTGATAAAACTGATAACATCATGCAATAATCTTATTTATACTTTGCTTTTTCCGTTCTTGCGATTGTAGGGTGGAGGGGGCGGGTTCAATACGCAGGCAGTTAACATGGGAACTGTGCTCCTCAGTCAATCAAAAGTTCAAAACCAAAGGGAAGTTTTCAGATCTGACAATTTGTCAGACGATGAACGTTGATGAAACTCTCTACCGTATAATGTTGCTGCAATTTCGTTGAATTCTTACTAGAGATCAAACTCAGTTTCGCGTCATAAAGTGACCCAAAACAAATTACTCTCAATAATTATGTTGGGCCATGTTTCATAATTCCTGGTAAAATCAGATAAGGAGGTTTTTTCTTAAGCATTTTCAACCATTTCAAACATTTTAAGTTAGCTTAATTCACTGCAGTTTGCCCCATTACATTTTCTTTATTTTTTTCCCATTTTTACATGTTCCTTTCATTTGATATTCCTTTATACATGACTTTGTAAACGACTTTCACAATAGAACTCCTTTTTTATATTACAGAAAATAACCTACGTGACTTGTAAATAAGATAAACATTTACATTTTTCATGAATTGAATCGTGCACCTTTGATGATTATTGAACTTTGTACTATACAAATATTATGCACGTATGATAAATGAATGTCTGGAGATGCAAATAGAGAAATAATGCTGGCATTAATGGATGGTATGTGATAGGTGGCGCCGTGCCGGAATAGACGATAGAGTGTTTTCGCATTTACTACGGATAACTCACAATGGAGAGCTGAGAGGCTTTTGTCGAAAGTCCCTGGGAGCCATTGCATAAAAAAAATTGCCATAGAAAACTCTGGCAAACAAAATTATGCCATCGAAACTTACACATTAAAAAACTCTGGAAAAAAATTGGCAGAGGTTTTTTATGGAAAAAGTTTTATTGCAACGGGTGCCAAGACAGCAGCGTAGTCTCATGACTCTGGACTACGACATAATTTGCGATTGTTCGTCCGGTGCAAATCTTCGGATGATCTGCTGTCAAGGTCCAACTTTCGACAAAACCCTCCCAACTCTCCATTGTGATTGGACGTGCATTATCAAAGGAATTTTTGCGTTGAGGAGAGCGCTCCATACAGTAAATGCAAAATATTTTAATCGTAAGAAGACGGAAGAAGAGAAAGTGAGGGGAAGAGAGGGAATAGGGGTGGGAGAGATGCACAAAGAGCGATCAAATTATAAAGAATGTGTGGGGAGTGAGAGAAGAGGGTGCCAGGTCATGTGAAAAGGGACTTTTAAACCGTTTAATAATAAAACGAATATTTCTCTTGATTTTCTGTTTAAATCGCTTCAATCAGAATACAAAAGCACAGATAAAGTTCTATACATGAAAATATGAGAGTAACGCATATTACTAAAGGACAATAACAAATGTATCAACATGATAAAAATTGGCAAATTAATAATAAAAATGGAATATCAGTAATTTGAAGGAAAGCATAGATATGAGAATAATGGGACATGAGGGAATTGGTGTTTGCAATCAAGTGAGTAAAAATTATGGCAAGGAAGACAGAGAAGAGAGAATATTATTAAATATTCAACACAGAAACGCAACATTTTTATTACAATTTTCTTAATTTATTATGAAAATGAAAAACAAATATTTCAGTGACAAATATATAGACCAAACAAATCGCACAATAGATTGTAACGTCACGTATGCCATAAATAAATAATGTCTACAAGACAACCGCACGCGACAGTTCATTTAGGTCCTAAAAATACTGGAAAATTTCGACACCCCAAAAGATGGAGGCGGTGTTGTTTCAGCTCCTCCCCAAGATCTCGGCCATTGATCACGATTGAGATCGACATAAACATCTCCTGTGATGGCATTTCAAATCCAAGATTTAATGTAATCCATGTTTCAATCAACCCCCACCAAAATATAATTTTATTAATAATGCTATCTCATTATGCGTGAAATGTGTTTTGTTTCTCATTCACCAAATAGTGATCGAAATTCGATTCTTTTTGGCAACTCAACACTCTTTTGTTGTATTCTAAACAAAACATAGAATCATACTCTTTGATGATAGTTGCATTGACTGTTTTTCCAATAATTATCTGTTTTCAAACATTTTCGTTTTGTTGCCGATATCATTTACAACCTCTCAGTCTAACGCGCATTGATTTCGAAAAGTACACTGTAAAAAATGTGGTGTTAAAACTGACACCCATTGGTGTTAATAGAGGACCACATCCTGAGGTGTTAAAATTACACCCTAGAGATTGAACATAATACCAGAGTGTAAATGTAACAACCAAAGGTGTTGTAATAACACTTATAGGTGTAAAACTATCACCACCAATTTAACACCGGTGTGAAAGAACTGGTGTGGTCCTCTATGTACACCGGTTAACACCACAGTTTTTGCTGTGTAATAGCAATGGTGATCGCATATTAATTTCTGAACTGTACTTGTAGCTTGAGATTCAATTTGTATTAGACATCAAGTTTTAAAGCACGTTTGGTCCGTCATGTAATCACGCATCCGGGAGTCGCAAACTTAGTCTCAAAATAATCGTGTTAACTTGGTTAATGTGTAAGACTTTTAAGGAAAATTGAAAAGTCACAGTGACAGCTTGTTGCATCACAAATTTAACGTAAAAAGGGATTGGTTAAAATACAGCAACTGACTTACTGCGTGTCACGGAATCGACTACACTTAATTCACCATTTCATGTTAATACAAATACATATTCATTAAGCATTTTTATGGGGCAAGATATATAATAAACTTTACAAGTTATACAGTAATACCACAAAATAAATCATTTCGACGAATGTTCAATAGTTCAGCAATACGTAGACCTTCATGTAACTACGAAAAATGAATTACACGAGTTAGAAAATGCAAAACAATCATAATTACAAGAACTACAACATTAATTACTGAAGCCCGTGATCATGTATGACGCAAGTAGCTCAGCAATGACTTAGATAAACAAAAAAATAAAACCCACAATAATGGTTACAGAAACCTATATGCCCCAGTATGACGCGAAAACATTTATAGTTATAATATTCCTTTCTTTGATGAAATAGTTTCACCTACAATACATGCGCGGTTATTAAAATAATCCTGATAAAAAAGTTAGTGCAATTATCTTCATCATCCCCACTGCCATTACTGTCACAATTATCATTCATCATTACCATCATCATCATCAGCTTCATCATCATCACCATCATCACCACAATCATCATCGCTTCATCTCCACCACCACCAACAACCTAGTTTCCAACACCACCCCACCATCATCACCACCAACACCATAATCATCATCATCATCATCACCACCATCATCGTCATTAATGCTGATAAGCATTCATTTTATATAATGAAAATCTTGAATATATTTTGATTATGATAATATTAATTCAATTATTAATTAGTTCTTACAAAGTGCTCTTTCAAAATTTACATTATGGATGTCAATCTACGAAACTATCTCAATATACAGACTGGTTTTCTTATCTTAACAAATTTAAGAATGATTTTTTTTTCAAATAATGTTTTGCAATGTTTTTGTAAACCTTGAGTTATCAATAATGTTCGTTTGCTAAATGTTACACAAAAGCACATTTGAGTTTGGCAGTAAACCGATTTTCATTGGCGCATGCTTATATCATATAGACTACATCAGCATTTTTTTATTGAGTTTTGAAATGCCTTTATGCAGAGAAAGATAATGTTAGAATGACTGTACTCATAGAAATAAAACATTTCTTTTTAAATGCTTTACATTTTGAAGAAATCAATATTTCTTAAAGAAGAAACAAAAGTATTCCTTCGTGCAGAATGACTTTTGTTTCACTTTCAAACAAGTCTTGAGTCCCGGACTTTGCCCCAAAAAATCATTTTGCAAAAATCCTTAAGACA
Source organism: Lytechinus variegatus (assembly GCF_018143015.1). Lineage (NCBI taxonomy): Eukaryota > Metazoa > Echinodermata > Echinoidea > Temnopleuroida > Toxopneustidae > Lytechinus > Lytechinus variegatus. The sequence goes on along the minus strand of NC_054740.1, from coordinate 83,044,051 downwards.
TTTCTGTTCGTAACAATGACTGTATTGCAACTCCCCTTGAACTATTACAATACAAAAGTAAATGAAAGTATTCTTCGATTTACACAAAAGTCCATGAAAAGGGGATCTCAAAGCAATAGCAGGCCTAGCTTATACATGAACTTAACTGTGTTTATAATACAGAAAAACGAATTCGAACTCATTCCAGTGGACTCTGCAAATGAACCTCTCGAAATTTGCCTCTGTATAAACTGAAAAGAACATTATTCTACAGTGCGGACACAAAGTGAAACCCTATTCACATTGTATCTCTTATAGTCCACTATGTCATGTAAACTATGTGAACACGCTGCGATCACACTGTGTATCACGGGGGGGGGGGGGATGCTGCGTGTATTACTCTCCATAGACAGCAAATCCTAGAATTCTGGTTGGTGCGATGAAATCGAGAAATATAATTATAACCAAATTAAATGGCCTACATCTTTTAAAGACCCCCCCCCCTTATTTTTGCTTGTCAAATATCTCGGGACAATTTTTTTGTGTGAAACCGCTTGTTTTCTTGCTAGTCATAATTTACATCAGCACCCCATGTAAAAGAAAAATCGTTCAAAGGGCTCTACCTATATAGGAACCTTTGTCATATTACCTGAATTTTGATATCTGTATAAACACGAATAAAGACCCGCGTACATTGTACGGTTAAAGAGTTGATATTATTCTTCAACCGAATACTTGCAAAAGTGAATCGTTTACAAATGATTTTTCGCTAGTTCAATTCAAAACTTCAAACGGTGACTGGAATATATACATATTTTAGGTCCATCTATAACTTTGGTTAAGGTTCAATAATGCAAATTATAATTGATTATCAGGTAACATTCCCATTTTACAGAAAGGTGTGCCACTTAAAGTTGTCATCCGTTAATTCTTTGTTAAAGTTTGAATAATACATTTCAGGATATATGGTACCCCCTCCTGGCGTGCAATCTTTTTTATTTTCCTTGTTAAAAGGGGCACTTTCAACACTTTTTCACTAATCTAGTAATATTATATCAGCAAACTACAAACAAAGCTTGAATCCTGAAACTGTCAGCATTTTTATTTTTAGGAATCGTTTTATATCGAAAAGAAAGAGGTACAGTTATTTTTATTCTGGTCGGAATCGCGCCCAAAAATAACTTTGCCCAAAAATAACTTTGAAGTAAAATCACAAGAAAATCCGCCAAAATACGAATTGTTTATTAATAATCACGCACACTATAGCGGTTTCAGGACACACGTATTCATTTTATGTAGAAATAAAATATAATATTGACCGACACCTTAGGTATGCTGGGAATGGGATTCACCAAAACTTACGAGAGGCTTTAAACATTGGCATCCAGTATTGATATCAATGAAGGAAATATTGGTGATTGCCAACAACTGATGTTTGAAGTAAGACTCACAGGACCAGCTGATAGTAATGATGGTGACGTGCTCCAGAGTTACAAACTTGTTTTCAAAATATTGGTCTGTTTCCTTTTCACCTTCTTATGGGCAATCCGTAAAATAATCAAACTTTTAGTACATCCAACCACCCATTTTTTCTCAAGATTTACTTCACTTCATAAACTGACCGTCAGGATCATTTTAGAGCATTACATACTGTCATAATGAAGGTCTCACATGCATGGGGTCAAACGTACATATTTATGGAATTGCCCATATTTATTATGTTGATTGACATTTGTGTGTATGGGGGTGGTATCTATAAGCTTTATATCATTGTTCTGAGAAGCATAGTTAAATCATTTGTCGTTACTCTTCAAATGAAGTCTGGTTTTTCATATCCGAACAGGAAAAAATCCCACTTATATATCTCCCACAATCTCCTCAGCTGTTGCAATGTGATGTCTCCATATGCAGAGTACGTATATTCCGAACTATTCGTCGTAAATTCAGAAAATTTCGGAAACTGCGACATTTCATACTTCAGTTTCATAACCTTCTCTAAAAGGTATTTTGCGTCTTTATCAATTGTCTCCACTCGACCAACGAAGTCATAACCGATGTGACAAGGATCACATAGTTTATACATAGGCTTCCAATGCTCGTTAAATGCCTTCTCTTCTAAATGTGTCACGTAAGAAATGAATTCAGACCATGTCACGTTTTCGCCGCTCTCCAATTGCTCGGCAGAAGCATTTGTCCTGTACTTGGTCATGATATCGGCGGCGTAGCGGCGAAAGTATTTCCCGCCAGGGTCGGTGCGGTACCTCCACAATGATTCGAATTTATCCTTGTATGCAGAGAGAAGACGGATGAAAGGATTTCGAACAAAAGTGAATTTCTTGTATGATTTCAGAATAACATTTCGTTCATACTCTGGATAATCATAAAGTATTTGCAACACGCCATTGTGATGGGCGTCAAATTGGGTTATGGAATTCAAATCAATAGAGTCGTTGGTAGCCACCATTAACAATCGTTTCCAATTGGTACAGCTTGCCTTTGGTATAGAGCAGTACACAGCTCTGTGTTTTTCATCGACGAATAAACGTTTGAGCGTGTCTACCGACACCTCATCCGATGTGAGTTTTTCATTTTTTCGACAGATCCTTTGAATGGTAGCCTTCCGGGATGCTTGATCGTCGTTTTGAACCTTCTTCTTTTCATGATGAGATTTTATGACGACAATATTCTGTGTGTACAAAATGTAAATGGAACATCATACAGTTTATATTTTTATGGTGAAATGATTATGAATACCCAGACGAATTCTTATCTTGAGCTGTACGACATTAATTAATGTGTCACATGCTTTCATTGTGTTGAGGCGCATGTCAATAAAAGCAACAACCCACATGGATTTATGAATCTATGTCAGTCAAGAGGTCGTATTGGGGCTCTACACACAATCTGCTTCGCAAACCACCTAGAAATTGATTAATTTCCAAACACATGGCTTCATCTACATTTTTTTGTAAAAAAGAATGCCTCTAATCAGCAAGCACAACTTGCAGGTCGCGTCATCGTGCAGTCGTGAGGTCCAATTTCGTTATAGACTATATGCCATCTATGGGTACAAAAATAATGTACATGTTGGTATTACACGTCTTCTTTAGTCAAAACTAATTTAAGACCAAAACGAGAGGACTTCTCGGTTTTCGCTACTTGGCCTATCATGGATACAACGCAACTTAACTCTTACGTGCTTCATGCCGTGAATGTATGCAGTTTGGTACACTGCATTTCTGAGGTTTGCCGATGAGTAACATTTTGGTATGAGAGCGACCCACCCCAAGAGACTGTCCCCACTTTTCTAGTCTTTCGTAAATTCACAATGCGTTTATTCCCCCTCCTCCCTCCTGCCTTCATCATAGCTTTCGAATTATGCTATTCATCATATTTATGTAAATGAAATACATATAAATGACAAGACGACTCACATCAGCATCTACAGCCGTACAGTCTTCGATCGTTTCATCACAGATCCCAAAAGGAATCGATTTACTTCCCTCGAACGACCGGGAAACATCGAGACCAGCATCTTTCTTCACGGCCTCGTGCACCACATTACTGCTTATCGTATAACCTATATACAAAGGAAAAAGCGATCCAGTGGTTAGAGCATAGGACTCATAATCGCAAGGTTGTAAGTTCGAATCCCCACTCTGCCTTTGTCTCCACTTTGATAGAAGATCCGAGAGTAATATCTGTCGTCTCTAACGTCAGCCTCTATGACTGTTTAACCTAGACGTAAAATGTTTCCTACAATTGGTTTTATATCAGTTTGGAATTTACCGGGAAAAAGCTGCCATGTCGAGTTCCTACTGGAGTTATCAGAAACAGAAACAGGTCTAATATCTTTGAACACGGGTTGGTTGAGATCAACTGTATCAGACTGTTACTACTTCAAATTGTGTCCATCGTATAAAAAAATGTTTCACTATAAATTTGAGTTGTGGTTATTCGCAAGGTTGTTCAACTTTTTATCAATTTAAAAATGAATATGAAATTAGAAAAAACTACGAGTATTATGTTTCGAAGAAGGATAAACAGGCCAATAAATGCCAACCGGCATAGCACATAAACACAAACAACTTGGAATTAAAAGTGTCTTGAAGATAAAAACCCATGATTTCAGAAACTTGAGGACTAAACCCTTAGAAGTGGCTTATAATAGCACGAATCACTTACTTATGTCGATGCCCCTAGCGACGTTGCCATATATATAGCCAGCTACACAGGCCGCAATCAGTCCCGTCAGGTAGAGGAATGTCTTGCCTGATCTCACGACGTTCGTCATGTTGGTGCCATGTTTATCTTCTCTGACTGTTGACTGGTGCATCGTGATGGAAGAAGGCGATGCCGAAGTTAGGAGTGGCTGAGGAGTCAAAGAGATCCATGGTTGCTGGTTTGAAGGAAGTGACAAAGGTTGCAGTCAGTGGTACCTTCACATCTACGCATGATAGAAAAAGGGCAGGAAATGATATTTAGTGACGGTGGTAGTTTATTTTACCTGGATCCCGTCTTACAAAGAGTTGCAATTGATCCAATCAACCACAAAAATGGAAAGCCAACAACACCAACATCTACAACGCATGTTAAAAATGTTTTCTCGAGATGTATACTCATACATGCAGCACATCGTTGCCTTGACGATTCAGCGGGCTCCTCTTTGTCTACAAAGGGCTTTCTGCAAATTTCTTACAGGATTTCCATATAGTTGAAGTTGATTGGATCAATCTCGATTCTTTGCAAGAGGCCTTTTTTATTATCATTAATGAAAAAACATGGATTTTTGTTAACAATCAACCAGAAGACCGAAGGCTAAAAGTCATCATCTCTGAGTGACCTGGTAATGAGGATGCCTTCTAGATGGCACTAACGCATCAAGTGGGAATAGAACCGGGGCAATCGAATGGCGACTGAGCTACCCGTGCTACCACATCTCCCCTCTAGTGAAGAAATATTTTGCGGTACATCTGTTCTTCATGCAGAAAATATATCGCCGCAATATAGCCCAATTTTCGAACCTGCAAAAGGACGAATTTGAGAAAACAGCAAAGACATAATAGGAGAGTCACAACCTATATGCACGTTAATACCAATACATTCTTCGTCAGAGTAGGGTGTTCAACCGGTGAGTCGGTCCCGGCAAAAACCTTCAGGTCAAGTAAATCTTGACGTTCAATTGCCATAATAATCAATAAAGTGATAGTGGGCATTAACGAGAAGACAAGCCAGGAGCACTATCACCGTCTATACGAGCATACTGAAGTAGCTACCCTGAGTAAACAAAGCGTTATTATGATACTCGCGTAAGTTTGAGATCTGTATTTGTTATACGTACATCTTGTTCTAATTCCTTTCAAATAGAACGAAAGGTGGCTTCCCCTGAGGAAATGAAATGGGAAGTGATCTTATTGTACAAATTCCAAAACGGCAATGGACTTCATCACTACCTAACTTAAAACGAACGCCTTATTCATACACCAATGCTGTTACAGATCAATGGATTTCACAGGTTGTAGCATTCACGTGTTTTTCATTGCAATGAAAATACGAACATTCTTGCACCATCGTGATGATCATGAAAGGCGCGAAGATAGTGTTATCGGAGGTATGAAAATAATAACCACCAAAAAGTGTAGATGTCAAATCAGAGCGGCTCGGCATCGTCAAACTAAAAAAAGGTTCAGCTCCTCGTCCTTGAAAGCCGTGAGCTCAATGATTGTGAATGACACTCTACAGTGCTTACCAATGAAGGCCGCTACAAGTGAAGAGGAGTTGAGCAAACAGTATCAACCCGTGGTTATATTCTACATCATGTTTGTTCGACAAGACTCGAGACAACAGTCATTAAATCAATATATCACATTGAGGAAGCAGACCCTCCACTTTCATGGAGTAGTCAGATTTTGTATCTCATTATTTCCGAAAGACAACAAAGGTAGGATGTTCGCAAACACAGCCTCCCAACAATGAATCAATAACCAGGGGTCACTCTCAAGGAATGGGAGCTCTCCCCTTCCCCGATTATTGATTGTACATTATTTTATTTTTTTAAGCCACTTCCTCCTCTGAAACATTCCCCTCTTAATCATTTAAATCTAATGAAGAAACCATTCAAGCATCGCTTTTCTCATTTTCCATTTTCTAAAGGAAGAACCTCTTAATATATACCTCGGTCACATTTATACGGCGGCCGTACGGCGAGTCAAGCCGTTTTAACATTTTTGTACCAGCTATACACAGGTGGTTTGAATAAAAATGAATAAAACGGCTGCTTCGACTCGCCGTACGGCCGCCGTAGAGCAAATGTGACTGAGGTATTAATGCCCGTTTTTAGGAACAAGTAGTTCCCTGGTATAGAAAGTTTCTTTTATGCTCCACATGCGCACTTTTATCCCCTTGGGCCCCTCTCTTTGGCCTATTGAACTTGCCTAATTATTACGTAGAAATTGTTATTTGTTAAACGATTTCCATTTTTTTTTCATCAATGTGCGATACACTTCTATCCCTCGTTCATGAGACGGTCCACTGCCCCTTTTAGCATATCAAAGGTTTTTTTCCCCAGGAGATGAACTTCACCATTCACGTAAAAACAGTAGACTAGAACGATGTTTCAACAAAGAATACCGTTGGATAGGAGAGCTCGAAAGGTGACTATTTCCTTTGTGCCACGTATCTGTATACATGTTAGATTCTTTATTCCCCGCTTTTACGTGATAAAGGGAGGGGGGGGGGGCAGTATCATTTTTTAATATCTGCCATAATTTTGTGTTTTTGCTGGATTGTAGCTTTCGCCTGAAATATTGTTTAATTCATAAACAATCACACACAGAGTCAAAGGTTCGATTAATAGGTAATAATGTCTTTTTAATGTTTGCTTTCTGGGTGTATTCATATCTTATTCACCCATGCATGCCATGTGTGTATACAAATACATGTGGTGCACCCCCCCCCCCCCCCCGATGTGGTTTATTAACAGAGTCATTTTTAAATGAAGAGTGGGCTTGCCCCTGTAGATCAAGAGAAAGAGAGAGAGATTAAAAAAAAACAGGGGTATAGTAATATATCCCTACACACCAGTCATCAAAGACGGATAAAGTACGTGTTTAGAGTTGAGGAAATAACATAAGTAAAATAGCAGAGGGAATGCTGCACGAGCGAGGAGAGTCTGCTATTTTCTCTGAATTTCGGTGCCGGTGGGATACTTATTTCCCTCACAGCGCATTGTTGGGGGTAATTCAATGGATTATAATGGAGTCTCTTATGCAGGTTTCTAATACCTTCTCCAACGCCCATTCAATATGATGACTTTCATATATACCGAAATGCGTGTGCGGGTATGCGAGGCATGATGGTCACGGTTTTGTCAACTGCATTTCACAATTTAATCACCAACGGCCCAGTATAAAAACATGGATGCATTCCAATACAGAAAACACGTCACCCTGGAAGAATAAACCAAAGCGTAAACAAAAGTTTGGAATGTAGCTATTTGTACGAGTTCTTCTATAAAAAAAAAAACACCCACAAGGGAACAGTTCTCAAGTACACGAATAAACATCCTATTTTATTTAATGGTCAATACCTACATAGTTGTATCCAGGGGTGAGAGTTGCTTTTGAGTTGTACTCGAGAAAGAGGAACCAATTATGTACCAAAATGGATCCGTTGTTAATAAGCTAATTATACACATGTACAGGTGTATTTATTTCATTCTAGTGGTTCTACTGATGGTGCTAAAACGTTTTCTACTTCTACGTAAACAATATAAACATTACATTTTCTGTAATGTTATGTAACCTTCTGTCTCTTAATACTTGTGATTTATTTAGTCAAGAGTTATTTCAGCTTTGCTGTTTAATTGATTTAATTCCGTATAAATACAACAAATTTTCCTCTTAATGTCAGTTCCTGATGATGATCTGAACTAAAAGGTCGAAATTTTGAAACTCAAGAATTTTGGCTCTACTCGGAATTTTCTTCCTGTCATTTTACTAGACTATATGCATGTCAATAATAGATTCTGAATGATCCGATGATTTAGTGACATACCATTTGCGAACAAAGAAAAACAATACTTAGCGATCATACCCTAGGATAAAGATGCAGATAAAAAAATGAATATTACTATTCTTTAAAAAAGTAAAAAGAAAGAATTATCAAATACGTACTATAATTTCAAGCTAATTTCAATTACTTTTGTTTATATGAATGTTTCAATAAATAAATAAATAAATCAACTTTTATTGTTTTTAATGTACATACATGTGAAATTTTATATAGAGGATTTTTTTTAACATGATTTAGTCTTCGGGCTGCTGTATTGCATTTTATTGTATTCAATTAACAATGCTCACAACACTGCATGTAGGAAGAGTTTTATAACTCTACATGGCCAAGTATCACTAAGCATATCACTTGGCTTAAAACTTAGCATATCGTGTTTTTATCTCTAAGCATACCACTTAAATTATGACAAAACATATCACTTGGTTTATTACTGAGCATATCATTGGCTTGTCACTTAGCGTATCGCAAAGTATATCACCTAGTGTATCGGTTAGTACATCCATGGACCGATAGGTCCATGGAATAGCTTATATCAAACAGCATATCACTTAGCACATAACTTGGGTTATTACTTAATACTTAGCATATCGTTTGGCTCCGTATACTTAATATGTCACCAGGCTCATATCATTTAGCTTTAATATCACTTAGCTTACCACTTAGCATTTAACTTGGCATAGAAGTTAGCATATAATTTGGCTTGTTACCTGATATATCATCAAGGATATTTCTTAGCAAATCAATTGACGTATTATTTAGAATGCCACCTGCCATGTCATTTAGCATAATCACTTAACTTAGTATATCACATAGTAATTATATACATACAAGTACACCATTTTAGCATATAACTTTGTTTACTCCTTAACATAATTATCATGAAGTATATGACTTAGTATATCACTTTGTTTATCACTCAGCATAACCCTTTGTTTATTTCTTAGCATATTAACTGGCCTATACCACTAGGTATATCACTTCACTGAGAATACCCCTTATCTCTTAGCATATCAATTCGCCTATCACAAAGTATATCACTTCACTTAGAATACTCCTTTACTTATCTCTTAGCATATCACCAAGGTTATATCAATGAGCCTATCACCTATCTTTTATCTCAATATAACAATTAGTTCATCGGTTTTGTTCCATTTTTTTACATACTGAAATGTGATTTGGAGGACATAACGCACACTGTATTAGTCAAATCAACTTTATCTCACATTTGGGTACACGTACCTCTCCAAATCAGAGTAAATATTTTCAGTGTTGTGTGATGCAAAAAAAAACAATTGTTAAATAGCCGTGTTCAAAATGACTGTTTCTACTCTATTGACTCTATTGAGTTTCATTCATATTTCTTTTCAAATGCGGGACCCATGATAAAAACCCTTCGCACTCATAGCTGGATAAGGTCATACCAGACATCAATGAAAAGGGAATAACTTCAACCCGAATAATTTTAATCCCTATTCATATTTATTAGTATATTATTTTAATGCTCTATGGGGTGCACAGTTGGGAGCATTGCATGGAAGCAAGCTATTTGTTGATTCATGACCCATGAAATCAGGGGGTGTGTCTAGTTTATTTTAGTAAGCTAGGGGGTCGGAAAAAGTGCACCAATGAGAGTAAGATCCTTTTCTTTTTAAAGGGATTGTCCGGGTTGAAAATGTTTATAAATAGAGTAAAATTCACAAAGCAAAATGCTGAGAATTTCATCAAAATCGGATAACAAATAACAAATTTATTGAATTTTAAATTGTATCAATTATTGTGAAAGCAGTTATATGCGCATCGTCATGAATATTCATTAGATGGGCTGATGTCATATTCCCTTTTCCTTTTTCTTATGTTATTACATGAAATCATAATTGTTTCATTTTTTCATACATGGGTAAATGACGTGTCTTCATTATGATGAAATAAGTTGCGGCAATAATTAACTAATGCACTTTATCAGTTGTCAATCCAACTTTTTTTAGTTCTTGGTATATTTTTTTTAATAAACCTAACTTCATATAATAAAATACAAAAGAACAAATTGGGATATGACATTCTCAGCCCACCTAATGAATAGTCATGAAGACATGCCCAGAACTGTTTCACCGGATTAATGCAAATATTTAAAATTCAATAACTTCATTATTTGTTATCCGACTTTGATCAAATTCTCGTATTTTGCTCTGTGAATTTTACTTTTTTTTTGATATATAAATATTTCCAGTCTGGACCATCCCTTTAAAAGAAAATAACTTTGCTCTTCCTGGGTAATTTTCTTTTCTTTTTCTTTCGTAATTTTGAAAAACAATCAAAGCGTTATTTGATAGAAAAGAACGTTAATTTGTGGGTTATTTTCTTTGATTGGGGTATCATATTAAGGAGCAGATCTCGCACTTCTTAGACAAGTGATTTTCCTCTTGAAATTCATAAATCGCTGCGCAATGGCTTTTTGGAATCGATTTCAAAATTGTTTTGCTTCAGTTTTTGGTCACTCATCCTTAAATGAATAATCATCGAAGGTATACGACATGGAATAGTAGAACCTAAGCTTTAGATTAATAGGTCGTTTGTCTATAAATCATCGATGAATATCTGTTTTATTTATATTGGACGCACGTAATGTGGATGTGTGCAGTGACGTAATAAGCCAAACATTTTAGGGTTGAAGAAGATGGAATACATGGCAAAATTATTAATAGCAAACATTTCACCTTTGAAATATAAAAAGATTTTCACATGATATTTAATTTTAGATCTTATTTATTTAATTTGTTTATATATCCTTATTCATTTACTTATTCGCCTTTTTCTTTGGAAGGGGGGGGGGGGAGTGACTTCTAAGCTCCCATGTATATGTGTGTGTATATACCATGTACATGTGTGTTTACTCATATCCTCCTCCAATTTTTTTTTACAGAATATCGAGATTGAGCGAGAAAAAGCACACTCAACTTTTCTGACTGGTTCGATTGAATAATGTAAATGTAATGATAACTATATTAACAACAATGATTATAAATAATGATGATAATAGTGGTTATTACTAGGCATTAGTTACTACAAATTTATATAGTATAAAAATATAACATTTTTTCTACCTTGAATGGGGGGGATGATTGTGCCCAAAATCACCCATCATGAAAGTCTGGGGATGCATAACCCATTCCGTCCCCACCACATTGACTACTACTACTACTACTACTACTACTACTACTACTACTACTACTACTACTACTACTACTTCTACTGCCAATACTACTGCTACCACCATTACTACTACTACTACTACTACTACTTCTTCTTCTTTTTTCTTCTTCCTCTTCTTCTATTGTTTTATGCTACCACCACCTCCACTTTGTGTTGTTACTACTACTACTACTACTACTACTACTACTACTACTACTACTACTACTACTACTACTACTATTACTACTACTACTATACTACTACTACTACTACAACTTCTTCTACTACTACTTCTACCCATACAACTTGTTCTCTTAGTTATGGTGTTACGATGAAATCAATAAAAACCCACTATTGTTTTTTTACCATTATGGACTGAATTCGAACGACGTGCATTGATGATTATTGATGTATAGTATCTTACCTGAAATATACGAAAGAATCCATTGGAATATAGTGGGGGAAGCAGCTCACTCTCATTGAAGATAGCGCACATTCACTCAATTAGCTATCAGTCGAAATTATGTATCTTGCTAGTTCCCCATCGTCTTCCGTCAGTGTATAATTGCATGTAATTCTAACAGCATGAGAGTCACGTGACTGTAAATTTACTACCGGTTGGCGTAGGTCAGGGTGTTGGTGTAAACATCAAATCGGCCATTACACATGCATTCACACGACAACATGTATATTTCTCCACATAAATAGACGGCATATGTGGAATCGGCGACGTATAGGAGACTTGGTCAATTCACTCAGGTTGTGCTGTTCGATACGATGACAATAAAATCGAACCTAGTCACTGCGCCTGAACAATAGGCGACACCAGTTCTTCTATTTGTTGGAAACAAACAATACCCAATTCAGTGTGTACGCCTATCATCGTGCTTTAAGCCAGTACCCCCATCTCACTAGATGGCGATTCCGCTGCGATCGTCAAAAATCGACAAAGCGTGGTATATCGTAGCTTGAACGTGGCTTGATCTTTTCAATCTTCTCCGTCGTACCTTGATCTTTCTGAAGCGGCAAGGATCGCCACCATCTTCCTGGTCGCCACAAAATTTTGAACATGTTCAAAACTTACGTAGCGAGATCGCGGAGGTGCTAAAGCGCATCATAATCGAGTCAAGAGCGTATTACAAACGACATATTCGTAGCTGTAACGAAGCTCCAACGCACAAGGCGTAGTAGAAGCGCATTAAAAGCGGCACCGATCGCCCGTGTTTTTCAGGCCCGTTCCCAAGAGAAGCTACGCTGCTTCCGTTTACGAGGCGACTGCCTTGCGCTCGACACGCTTCACACCGTTTCCACCACGACGCTTTCCCTTTGGGTGGCATGTGGCACACGTTCTCAGCCCGCTGCAGGCATTCGCGTTGCGCTTTTGCTGCGTCGCTGATGACTGGCCAGCGTTTGAGCAGCGACCGTCTGCGCTGCTATGAAACAACGTGCCGATGGTAGCGGATTATCACATTTTCAACAGATTACGAGGCGACACCACGACGTTTTCAAATATACTTCCCAGAAAAAGGACCAAAAAGGGAAGCTGCCCAATCTGTTATGCCGGCGGTCCAAGAGGAAGCGAACAAGAGGTTATGGTGGTGGTAGAGGAGGAGGAAGAGGAGGAGGAGGTATAGTAGGAGGATGAAAATCTAACTGCTGAGCCAGCTTGAAAGAGAGAAAAAAAAGACGCTCGCATGTCTTGATGACGAAATGGGTTACCTCCGCAAAAATATATAAATTGAATATGTTTTAAAAATAGAATGAATTCTAACTACAGTGACAGTAAACAATATTAAAATTTTAATGATTCGACTGATGTATTGATTGGGAAAGCACACTTTATGGGGATTCTGGCATTGTGCCCCCCCCCCCCACCCATTATGAGTGCTGTCACATCAGTAGACTACTTCTTGAAAGCAAATTTGAAAGGAATTTACCTAACAATTTTGAGTGACAAACTTTTGTGGAAAAAATAAACAAAATATGAAATATTTTTATGCTCTTTTATGAATTTCTGGATGCATCCTCATATTAACTATTACGCTCATCGACATCTTTTGAGTGAAATTTTGATAATATTGTATATTATGACTTAAGTGACAGCCAGGATCGGACCCAGTATCTTTTTGGCCTCCTCCTTCTACTGTCCTCGTATCAGGTCCTCGTATTCAACTTCTAACTGAAGTTGTTGTATAATGTTAACATGGTTAAGATGTATAGTCAAACCAAATTCTGGACATCCATCTTGGTCGGAGGTTGGCAATCGACTGAAAAATGTCTCATGTGCCGCGATCAATATGCCGATTGCTTGAAATCGTTTCAAGAGCCCATCATGAACGTAACACAATCGTTCCATTCGTAGCACCACCGTACCGAGGTCCTAATTAGCGTATGGGCCTCGTTGTACGATCGCTTTGATCGCAGAAGCAGCGCATCACATCTGCCTCAAATCGTGGCAAGAGAGTGGCAGCGTCGTACTACCAGCGTATTACCATCGCCTTCAGCGCAGGTCCGTCGCAGTGAAGTTGTAGTGCAATCGCCTCGCAGGCTAAAAATAGAATTCGAGGACGATTCTGCTACGCTTTGCGGGATTTAGACAGATCGCCATGGTCGCCATGATCGCCATCCTAGTGAGATGGGGGCCTTAAGCAGTAACAACCCATATCGTGTTTGGATATACACATTTCAAACATTTCATTTACAATTTTTCGCCCGAAAATTCATCACGAGAACATGTCCGTATAACAGCTAGGGACGGAGGTAACCTAGAGGCAATATCCCTTCCCCTAAAATGTTAAACAATCGACTTTTTGAATTAAAATGCTCACCAAAATCTAAGTACATAATTTCTTTCCAATTTTGAGATGGAAGACAAAAAATACGCCTCCGAGGTAAGGTCGGTCGCTTCGTTTCCTCACGTACAAACATTTTCAACTTTTAACATTTACTGAAAGGGGTTATACCCCTTTACACCAGATGAAGTTTCCGCTACGTTCTTGAAGTTCAGAAGCAAACCAACGTGGCACCAGGGGCGGTATTCTGAAAACGTTCTTATCTTAATTTTGTTCTTATCTACGTCACTTTCTTAAATTGGTATTCTGAAAACGTTCTTATCTTTTTCTTATCTTTTGTTCTTATCTTTGTTCTTATCTTGCTCTCCACCCCCAATGCTGAGCGCGTAAATTTACCACTCGCGCATATAATACAAAAGTGAATCAAGATAAGTGGTATTCTGAAAACGTTCTTATCTTTTTTCTTTCTTATCTTTCACGGTATTTAAGATAATTTATTAAGATAGCTAGAGGGTTATCACATCTCACGATGTCTGCGTTTTTTTCTTGCTCTAAATCGATGGCCAGTAGTAGTAATAAGTACCCACAAGTATCCCACCATTTCTTTCATTCACCCTTTATTTTGCCCGTCTATTTTTCTATCCCTCTTTCTTTTTTCGTCCTTTCTATTTGTCTGTCTTTCTTCCTTTCTATCTACATGTCTTTCTTCTTTTATTTCATTCTTCATTTATATCTTTTCTTTTGTTCTGTTTAAATCTTTTAATTTTTTTATTTTGCTTTGTTTCATTTATACTTCATCTTTCTTCCATTTTTATTTTCCCTTTTCGTTTTATCCCTTTCTTATTTCTTTATAGCTACTGAGTCTTTATTTCTTATTTTCCCCCCTTTTCTCTTCCTTTTCTTTCTTTCTTCCTTCACTTTTTTTGTCATCTTTCTATTTTTCTTCCTTATTTTTTTCGTCCATTCTTTCGTTTTTATATATGCTTTTCCTTTTTGTTTCTTTCTCCTTCACTTTTTTGTAATCTTTTTATTTTTCTTCCTTATTTTTTCTTCAATTCTTTCGTTTTATATATGCTTTTCCTTTTTTAATCATTCATTTTATTTTCCCCCTTTTGCTTCCTTCCCTTTAATAATTCTTAATTTTTCTTTCTAAATTTATTTTATTTCTGCTTTCTGAAATTTTTGTGTCTTTTTTACTTTCTTTTTTTTCTTTATTTCGTCGCTCATTCTTTTTTCGTTCATTCTTTATTTACCCTTTTTCTTTACTTTTGTTTCTTCTCTCTGTCTTTCTTCTCTTAACTCTTTATTTTCCCTTTCGTTTTTTTTCTCTTTCTTTCTTTCTTTCTTTCTTTGAATTTACCTTTCTTTCCTTTATCTTTTTGTAGTTTTCATGTTTGCGTTAATTTTCCTTTCATTTTTTCTCTCTCAATTTTATTCTTTGTTTCATTTCCTTTTTTCTCTCTTCTTCACTTTTTACATTTTATTCCTTTTTTCTCCTTCTTTTTTTTCTTTCTAACTTTCTTTTATTCGTTTTTAGACTATTTTCTTTTTCGGTTCCATGTTACTTTTTTTAATCTTTTTAGTTTGACCTTTTTCTTTTGTGTGTGTGTGTTCCTTTTAGTTTCTTTCTTTTCTTTTTCTTTTTGTTCCTTCACTTTATCATTGATAATTGTTTTATTTCTTTCATCCTTTTCCTTTTATTTATTCTATTTTTCGTTCTTTTTTTATTTCTAAGTCCTTTTTGCTTGCTTTCTTTCGTTTACTCTTTATTTTTCATTATTTTCTGCTTTGTTCCTTTCATCTTTTTTCTGCTTCATTCTGACCCTTTTCTGTCTTCTTACTTTAATACCTACTTACTTTCTTTCTTCATTTTTTATTCTTTATTTGTACCTGCTTTATTTACTTTTTTCTTTATTTTGTGCACGTGGACGTCTCGAAATAATAAGTCATTGCGTATAAAATGCCTATTTCGCGCAATGCGCCAGAAACAGTGTACGCGCAGCGCCCATGATATTCTCTTCACATAAGGTACGCTTCTATTGGTTAAACTGCCAATATAACGCGCATTTTGATTGGTAATATCCTATAAATGGGCGTGTTGAAGATAAGAAGGCAGTCCTTACAAAGATAAGAACGCGTTAAGAAGATTTTCAGAATACCGATTTGCAATGATTTTAGCGTCTTCTTATCTCAGTGAGATAAGATAAAAGATAAGAACAAAGATAAGAACGTTTTCAGAATACCACCCCAGCTTCCTCCAGTGCACCGGATGAAGTTCCCGCTACGTCCTTGAAATTCCGAAAAAAATAGCGATAACTTCCTTGCTTTCGAAAAATATGAAATCGTCCCGTGCATAACACGTCTGCGCTACGTCCTTGATACGTTCATGATGCGTTAGTGGTGTTCTTTCCGTGTCCGCTACGTCTGTTACGTCGATGGAGCTTTTAGTACGCGATAAGAAGGTCCTTATTGCGTCAGTACTACGCACTGCTCAGACGGCGCTCCCGCTACGTGGACTTTGGACATGTTCAAAGTCCACGTAGCGGAAAATTTGTCTCTGGAGATCATGCAGACTATACCACGTCAATTACCGTTCTCACTCCGCTCTCAGTACGCTGCAGTAGTTCCCACTGCGTCATGGCCATTTTTCTTTGACGTAGCGAGAACTGCATGGACTTAGCGTTGGTGTAATGGGGGTGATTATGGCTATGTAGGCTCCGAAAGAGAGAGAGAGAGGGGGGGAGGGGGATAGGCGGTTTATTTTCAATTAGTTTAATGCCCGGGGGGCACTTACATTGACGAGTGGATACCATGCGCGACCAAAAAAAACACGTAAAAAGGATGTCTTTTTCACGATAGGGCACGTTACGTACGTAACGTGATAAGGGTGTCAAAACACAAAAATAATGAAAAAGGGTATCTATTTCGCTAGGAAAATTACGTGTTTAGGGTCAAATAAACAAAATGATAAATTTTTTTTTAATGTTTTATAAAGGATGCCCTTTTTGCCCCAACACTTCTCGTTTAGAGTCCGATTTGCGCGAGGTGTAAAAGGTAGGGTCGTACTAAACCAAATAAGGTAAAGCCGACGACCGAAGGACCTGTAACAACAAAACATTCCTTTACTTGTTTAGGGGTTCATTTCAGGGAATATTTGCCAGTATCGTTTTGTTTCCAATACTTGTTAAGGGTAGTTTTTTTACACGCCAATACTTGTTAAGGGGTGCATTTTCAGAATATGGAAATTACGTGTTTAGGGTGCTTTTCGAGACCCCATGGTCGCGCATGGTATCCAAGCGTGAATGGAAGTGCCCCCCCGGGTTTTAATGCCAATTGAAAATCAATAATTATATAGGGGGGCACTTATATTGACGAGTGGATACCATGCGACCAAAATGACACGTAAAAAGGATGTCTTTTTCAAGATAGGGCACGTTACGTACGTAACATAATAAGGGTATCAAAAACACTAAAATAATGAAAAAAGGTATCTATTTTCGCTAGAAAAACTACGTGTTTAGGATCAATTTTGCGAGGATGTAAAAAATGTTTGATAAAGGATGTACTTTTGGCCCCAAGAGTCAAAACTACGTGTTTAGGGTAGACGATTTGCACGATGTGGGAGGTGAGGCTGAACCAAACCCAATTATGTAGGTAAAGGTAAAACCGACGACCGACGTCTGTGACAATACAATAAAAACAGTGGCGTACCGTGGGTCACGGCATGGGGGGCACCAGCAAAAATTTTAAGTCACTTACTGGGCGCACGAAGCGCGCTCAATTGCCAGGTATACTGACCTAATAGAAGCATTTTAAAGGACAAGTCCACACCAACAACAAAAATTTATTTGAATGAAAAGAGAAAAATCCAACAAGCATAACACTGAAAAATTCATCAAAATCGGATGTAAAATAAGAAAGTTATGACATTTTAAAGTTTCGCTTAATTTCACTAAATAGTTATATGCACATCCTGGTCAGTATGCAAATGAGGAGACTGATGACGTCATCCACTCACTTTTTCTTTTGTATTTTATTGTATGAAATATGAAATATTATAATTTTCTTTTCATTTTCAAGTGAAACGGTGATTAATTCCTCCCTGAGCATGTGCAATTACCATTGTTTGATACTATATGGTTCAGTCAAGTCGGTCCATATGGTCAAATTTGTAATAAATGAAATATTGTATAATTCAAACAAAAAAAAACTCATTTGCATGTCACTGAGTTGTGCATATCACTGTTTTGTGAAAAATAAGCGAAAATTTAAGATGCCATAACTTTCTTTTTTGACATCCGATTTTGATGAAATTTCAGCGTTATACTTGTTTTATTTTTCTCTATTTATTAAAATCAGCATTTAGCTGGGGTGGACTTGAACTTTAAGGACTGTGCCATTAAACAGATATGTATCTCACTGATAAAATAATGCGAGCGAGATGCGTGAGATGAAAATTTTTGACATTCAGAAAAAAAAGGGACATTATAAGCAATTTTTTGTAATCATGATACGTACCTGTCTCACTAAACAAAGTAATTTATAATTCAAGCGCGAGCTGAAATTTTTGTATGTATTGACCCCAAACAGGGACAAAAGGACTATTTTTTTAGGAATTAATGAAGAGCATACATATTTCACTAGTCATTTATTGCGTGCGTCAAGCGCTTGCTGATTTTGGAAGAATTACACCTAAACACATGAAGCAATTGTTGTACTCATTGTGATTCTCACTAATCAAATACTACGAGCGCGAAGCGCGAGCTGAAATTTTTTGAAATTCGGACCTGAAGAGTGGCATTCTCAGGCTTGTTTGTAGAAATTCACTTAGACCATACGTATTTCACTTACTGAATGATGCGAGCGCGAAGCGCGAGCTGAGCATTTTTGGTGAGATATGTCTGCTCTATTCCTAAAAACAGTCCTTAAAATGTTACCTTTACTGGTCTGAAAACAATAAAAAACAAAAGAAATATAGTGAGTGATGGACATCATCGACTGGCTCATTTGCATGTCACTGAGTTGTGACATCACCGTTTTGTGAAAAATAGTCAAAACTTTAAAATTCCATAACTTTCTTATTTGACATCCGATTTTGATGAAATTTTCAGCGTTATGCTAGTTTGATTTTCTCTATTTATTCAAAATCAACATTTTTCTGGGATGGACTTGACCTTTAAGCTATATAAGCGTCTTTAAGTCAAGTTTTGGTAAAGTCCATTGCATTTTCATAGATTATTAATCGTCTGAGATAATGAAAGACGGTGTCGTAAATCACATGTTTAAAAGATGTGGTCTAAAATCTGATCAGTTCGCCATAACAAAACCCTAAAAGAGGGTCGGAGACGAGAGGGGGGGGGGGCGGTTGAGGGGTCCTAGTCCTACTTTTATTTCATTTCGATAAGTATCAATATGGTCGGTCCTTGTGTCGGGCAAAACATAATACTTGTATTTCGTTAAATGTTTTCAACAATCTCTATGTAGATTCCTCTTGGATAGCCCTTTATAGCCGAATCCCTTTATAGTTTGAAAGAGTTCCGACAAGCGCATCTAACTTGATATGTGGCCTATATCGCTTCAAAGTAGATGGAGTTCGTAAAATTGGTGGGAGCTAACTGCACGTGATATGATATGGCGACTTCATTCAACCATGGAGATTGTGTGTTAATATTGTTCTGCACTGGTCATGCCGATCAGGGTTTGGGATTTGATTTTCATACTGATGAAAAGTGAATACATGTATAAGCTTATTAACTAGGGAGTGGGATGGGAAACTGATGCTAATGATGACTACAAATAATCTGAAGAGATTATTAAGACCCACGCCATATCAAGGACTAACACTACTTCCAAAAAGATATGCCTATTAAGTATTAGGATTTTATTAAGAAGCCAATAGTCTAAAGCCTGTTGATCACTTTCTCTGTCAGAAACTCTTTTATTGACAAATTTTTAACACTAAGGCAAACTAAAAGTGGGAAAAGGGTTAATCTCGCATGATGCAATAGGCGAATAAGGCATACTTCTGCAAATCAGCTGGCTCGACTCCCAGCATCCTTTCTATTTAGGCCGTGAGGCGAAGAAGGAAGTAAGTGCCAATCTTGCAGGTGCCACGAGCCTCATTACATCAGGAGGGCTAAAGATATTCGTTCGACCCAACCCATTCGATTTTTTTTAATTTGATATTGCTGATTGACAAAACTACAAAAGTGTATGAATATGATTCAAAATCTAACACTGATTTCAGAAATGGTAACTACTGAACTTCTTTTGCCCAAATTGGAAAGATATATCAATGATTTGGAACTATTATTTGACTGGCGGAGAATTAGGGCTATTTTAGTGTTTCAGTTGATGAATTTGATCCCATCATAGTTATCTTCATAAATGGCGATTTATTTTTAAAATGAGCTGGCTACGATACCATTCTCTGGTCAGATATGGAATGTCAGATATATATCCTATCCAAAGGTAGTAAACATTCGACCCTCTAATTTCACATTTATTTTTCTATGAATTTTTCTTAAGTGCCATTTTAACACACAAGTCTATGGGGAATGTTTTACGCGCGTGACACATGCAAAATGCCGATATTGTTTTTTTTTTTCTTTTCATATCCGACATTGTGAATTCTTGAAAATCCGCTTACTTATACATTGCCTGGGTCTCGCACCTTTCCCTTAGAAAACTATATATTTCAACCTACCTGTCGACCTATGTACGTCCCTGAAGAACCTATGGAACTTGAAATCATGCGTACGTTTGATCGACACTCTTGAAGGCGCCAGGAGACGAGGATTATGGGTCCAAATTGTTCCTGCCATTATGGGAAAGAATACAGCATGACACAGTGTGAACGCAATGTGTGAAAAAATACTCCCTTTTTAACACGGTCATGTTAAATCAGAGTATTGTTACCAAGTAACTATGTGTTCACATTGCGCTCTTTCCATTAAAATATTGGTATAAACATAGATAAAGAGGAGTATTGTTACCAAGTAACTGCGTGTTCACAATGTGCTATTTCCATCAAGATATTTGTATAAAAATAGATAGTCCTCTTTTTTTCATTTCAGAGGCATGCAGTCTTTTCTTCCAAATTCTATTTATTCCGATTGTATAATATTTATCAATACTTAGCTCCTAATCGTTTCAAGCTGCGCGAATGATTCAGGATTACCATTATCCTACAGTGTTAAGACCCATAACAAAGTATAAGGATTGAAAGGCATATTCTAACCGATGGCTGAAGTGGGATGTTGCCCAGGGACGCGAAGATTACAGCATTAAAAAGGGGGTGTAGCCCCTACTAGAAATGAGGCTGATAAAGCATGGATCCAATAAGAGATCGGTATAAGATTTTCTAATTCCAAGAGGCAACAATAAAGAGTCATTCATTTCTCAAACGAATCATCAATAAATAAATCACAATTCATGGCCATAGATGTACGGAAGAAAATAATAATCATTTGAGGCCTGGGAAATGCAAAAAAAGGTGTTGATAATTATTACTGATACTGTTTTTTTTTATTTGACGGCTGCTTTAATACCCTATCCCTGCAAGTAGTCTTAATTGTTTCTGAGTGGTGTCTATGAAGACACAAATGAAGTCACAAAATCTGCACCGTTGCACCTATTTGAAGGTTACCCATTTCAGGTGCGGATTTTGTTGTATTTTTTATTTTACATTACGACTAAATGGGTCAAAATATCCTTTACGAAAATCAAAATACAATACAATTATATCCATGATATTTAAGTTTTGGGTTTATTTTGTGTATACCGATACCCCGTTTTAGGGATTTATTTCACTTTCTTCAGTTTGGTTTATGAATTAATTTATTTTCTTTAAAACAATCAAGGGGACTAATTTAACTTCGTTTATCTCCTATCCATGGGAGGGTTCATTGAAAACTAATTATTCTTTTCCCACCTGCTTATAAAATTTATGTATTCATTAATTGTTTTCCTTTTTTTACAGATAAATGGCGCTATACAATTGCTGTTCGTCATCATCAAATTTCATAAATTATATAAATTACCATCTTGGCACATATACCGAATGTTATAATACAGACAACTTAAACAAAGCAAAGGGTGATTTAAAAAAAAAATACCACTTCAAGTCTATGATAGGCCTAATATAATTGCCATCAAAGATAAGGAAATATTGTGCAAGAGGAAACTACATGTATACCGGATACATCATTGTAAAGAACGTCAACAGAACTGGGAAAGTTTACCCTGACTGAAAGTTTAATTGTAAAAATAGAAAACAATAGCAAAAAATAGTGGTGAATGTTTGAGGATAATCCATTTAAGATTGAAAAAGTTATTATAATCTTTAAATTATTATTTGTGACGTCATATGCGTGCAGATTCCCATGTATTTTTTCAATAAATGAAATGTCATTTTCTCAGAAAAAATGTTTTATTGTACCTTCAGTATATATCAACAGACGAATTATTTCACACCCGCTCCTGAAAGAAGAACATTTTTAGTCATCATGTGTAGGCCTATTTGAATAGGTGCGAAAGAAATGAATCTGAATCAATTTCTGAAAATGAAATTCATGCATTTTATATTACATAACATATGGGATAGCTGCTCGTATATGACGTCACAAATCAAAAACTTAAAATTCAAACAACTTTCTTAATCGTTAATGTATTTTTTTTTTGGGGGGGGTAATTTTATAACAAACCTTTGGTCAGGCTGAACTTCTCCTTTAAACAGAAATAATTCTGAAATGCAATGACCAATGATTTGGGGGGTAAATACAAAAACATTAAATGAAGTGGTATAAAGATGAAAAATCAAGAAAAATAAGTATAATCTTTACCTCACATCAGTAGAAATTATTCTACTCAAAGTATTGACTTTGTTTTAGGCCTATAGGTCTATACTTGAATGACAGAGATTCCATAGGTGCATTTTTACTGACTCGATTAAATCTTCTGAAAGGCAAGGAAATGCCAATTTGATTTGATTTCATTTTATTTCTGCATTCACATCAGTATCAGAATCCAAAATGTACAAAGGTAAAATAAACAAAATAATAATAGCCGTAATGTGAGCAGTGAAATAAATAACAAGATGTATTATACATTTTACAAAATGATAATTTGAATGGAGGAGGAAAAAACACCTAAAAATTTCACGTGAGAATGTCATGGATAGGAAATCGACATCGTAAGAGCTAAATTCAAGAATATCGTGTAAGGTTTTTAGGGGATTCAAGTGAATTTTCAGGTCCCACATGGAAGGTCTAAAGGCGTCAGCCCTCTGGTGCATCAATTGCGATCATTCATAATACTGAATAATCGAAAATAAAACAATCAAACATAATTTGTATTGGTACAAGTATGAATAGTTATAGTTTGCAAACAACAGCGTTTTGTTAAAGATTAGTCAATATGCAAATAAGAGTATTCTTTAATAATAGCTGTAAACATAATTATACGCAGTGTTTTAATCGTTTACGAATTTGAAATATTAAACTTACCCAATTATCATGCATGTAGCACCTCGCCCTGGGACCTCGTCTTCACAAGCCAAGGGTAAATGGCGGTGTGCTATCCTACGCCTGCATCACGGTGCACCTCCTCTCTATGTGATCGCACACCAGGAAATTACAATACGAGTCTAGTCGACTGGCCTTTGAATATCAAAATCTATGATTGGAGTTCTCGAGACTATTCATTACATTGGGGCTCTATTGATTAGAATGATTTGATTCAATGGCAATATGAATTTATCGAGGGGATCGGTTACGGGTGAGTGGAAATAAAAACTGGTAACTCCGCAATCCATTTTTTCCCCAGTCGTTTCAAAAGAACGCACCCATCAGTAAACAAGTACTGTAATTGTTAACTATTTATTAATTATTTGAACATAATTTCTTATACTGTATTGGGCATGTTACGGTGAGGATGGGGTGGGGGATTTTGTTATTTTTTCTAGCATGGGATGGCAAAGGACTCTGAAAAGGGACAAGGGGATTTGGATATGACGTATCTTTCTCCGAGTGGTGAAATTGGAGTATTATAAAGTTTCCTATATTTAAAGTTTTACTCCATCGTGTCCATTTGACTTTCTTCGTACGACCCCCATTCCCTTCCCTATCCCCCGAAACGTCCCTTCAAGTTTCCAAGTGCATTGATGTATCCGTTTTAATATTCTTCTACATTCATGACAATACAAAGCTTGTAGGCCTATACACTTCTACGGTATGATAGATGATTAAAAAATCTTAATTTTCTTTCAAAAATTGAAAAAGGGTATATTGATTTATGATGGTCCAGCATCCAACTTTGTATAACAACAAAACAAGAAATGCATTTATAAGCATAATTATGGTGAAAATGATGATGATGATGGTAATGATGATGATGACGACGATGATCAAGATGATGATGCTGGTGGTGGGTGGTCGTGGTGCTGCTGATGATATTGATGAGGATGGTCAAAGCAGGGTATGTTTTTTCGTTTAAAAAATAATTCTGATGTCGAAGATGTAGGTGATGCGGATGGGGATGCATGACGTTGACAATTTTGAAGACCTTGGGAGCATTTCAAGAAAAACATGTCGGATATTTTATCCGACAATTACCACAGTTCAGTAAGACACCTGGACCTCTCAGCGAATCAAACGTCTGACAACATTTCAGACTTTTACTTTAGCTCACAGGATTTACCCCATCTACGACAAACCCACACTATTGGGTATTCTGTGAATTTGCAGCCGCTGCCGTGTTAGTGTTCTTGTTGCTGTCGATGTTATTGTTTTTCCTCTAATCATTATTCATTTATACTTATATTGTTGTTTCTGGTTACCTACAGCACACTCGGTGATACTGACCGTATGTACAAATTAAGCAATAGATTGCAACAGGTTTGGCTGGGTGATATCAAACGTGATAGATTCAAACTAAAGTTTAAGACGAATCAAAGCCCGTTCATTCTTCCTTAGATGCAGATATTTTGTACTAACTGAGAAGTTCATTGGTAAAAGGTCTCGAATATCTTATTGTCTTATGCACGTCTCCTGAAGGGGCGGATCCAATGATTTTCCACAAGAGGGACATTTTTGTACAGAAAGAAAATAACAGCCCCCTCCCCAAAAATAGTAATAATAAAGAAAAAGTAGAAAGGTCTTCAGTGGTAGAGCGTCCTCCTCATGAACAGGAGGTCGTGGGTTCGATCCTCGGCCGAGTCATACCAAAGACTTATAAAAATGGGACCTTCTGCCTTCTTGCTAGGCGTTCAGCGTTTAGATTGGAGAAGGGTAATAATAACATATTATGTTATGCAGGGTCGGCTGGTAGAGCAGTTTCCTAACTGAAGTGGCTATCCTGGGTAAATAAAACGTTATTATCATCTTTATATTTTATTTCTAATTAATGGTGAATTATATCAGGAAACAAATTGACAAGCAAAAAAAAAAAAAAAACAAAAAACAAAAACAAAAGACAGAAAAAAGGTCCTCTTGCACGACATATTTCCCGAACAAATATTTGTAATGGCTCTCAGGGGGGGGGGGGCATGGGCCGGATGTACTATCCGCCACTGCTCCCATGCATGCGATCAAAATGTGTAACCAATTATCTTAGAATACTGAATATGAAATCCGCAATTGCACTTTGAGAGATGCATTTTAAGCCAAAACAAGAATAGGATTTAGTGAGTGTTTCAAATTAACGTGCCACTACTTATAGGTTGGATATAACGCTCATGTATAGAATTTTCATTTATTGTACACCCCTGCCTGTCTGTAGTGTTAAACTTCTTTTCCTCCTGCATGCCCTCCCTGCCTGTGCACCTTTTAGGATTAATTTTTCGTTTCTGAAGATGCGCATGTTTTTATACTTCGGAAAAACAAAACAAGAAAAGACTTCTCTACCGAACATTTTCAACGATTTTTTCCCTCTTAATCGTTTTGTGAATATATATCTAACAAGAAACATTGCTTGAACTATGATCATCTACGAATGATCTGTCATCTGGAATGATTTGGTAATAGAAATTAAACGATTTGGAGCAAAACGTCTGTTTTCAAACATAAATTACGCATAGATTAGCGCGATTAATGAAATATCATATTAAATGCAATTTTGTGAACTATGCCTATGGAAACATGACTGCTGATTTTTGGCGTGATCACGCGGTCGACTTCCAAGATCTCACGATCTTAGTTATGTGATCCATAATAAGAGTTGTATGAAAATAAATGAGAGTGCAAGAATAAAATATGCCATAATTTTAAAGCAACTGATTGTCTGTTGCATAGAAGAAAAACTCTGGCATTTTTTTTTGTCAGAGTTTTTTAATATGTTTTTATCAATGGCTATTTTTCCCCCAGAGTTTAAATATGTCAAATGTTTTATGTGACGATACTCGAACATTAGTTTGGTTCTGTGCGACACCTCGTATAGTTGAATGTTACAGGATACAGTATTGAGCGTGAGCTTGTATATAATATTGTTATTTTTTCTGCCAGTCGTCTTGGTATGATAATTTTGGTCTTTATTATCTGTATTTTTTTCAACTAGATTTACACTCTCGGATCACCGGATTATTAGACAATCCCGTAATGTCCATAAGTCACAAATGAATTCAAACGAAACTCAACTTTAAAATATCTTTCATATAAATGTATTTATTAAGCTGGATCTCCTAAAGAAATAATTGCATAAGATAGGTACAGTATATATTACAACAGCAGTGATGGTGATAGTCATAACAACATTTACAAGGGTGGGAGATACACCAAACTGTTTCCAGAAAATACACGCTGCTTGAATCTACGCCATAATAAATAAAAATAAATATAATGAATAATATCATTGGATAAAATTCTATTGATAATAATGATGTAACAATACTATAGTAATTATATTTAAAAATTATAAAATTAATGGTGATACATCATCAATAATAATAAACAAAACAAATTTAGAATTAAAGATATTTATAGATGATAATTCCAGTAATGCAAACCATGATACTCATAACACTGATAACACTAATTATTGTGATTGTATTAACTGAAAATAATTTGATATCAGTGGAAAATCGATAGTATCTAAATGTTTCTTTGTTGTATCAAGATCGTTATTAAAACAGAGCTTCTTGCACGGAGATTGTAATAACTAATATATCCATTTGGTACAGCACTCTCATAAACACATATAAATCTCGACATAGCCTTCTCATAAAACACAATTGATATACCTATGGGTACGTCTTGATAGAATTAAATTCCAATTTAGTAAAACCGACCACCACAAATGAGTCTTTTTAGTTATGTATGTCATATAAAAATCATTGAAGGCAACAACATTAGACAGTATATTTGATAACGATTTCTAAAACATACCACAAATTATATTTTATAAGAACAAAGATGTATGGTACTTGTTTGATTTATATCATGCATCACATATTACATTTTACAGAGGATACAAAGCGTTGTTTACGTCATATTGCGAGTACGGATAGGTAGGTTTTTCAGATGTGTTTTAACATTTCAGGTGAGGTAATGTTAAAAGCTGGGGGATTTGTTCTCAAGACGGTTGCTCACGAGATTGAAAAGAATAGAAGCCAATCTGTTTTCCGGATTTGCCAAACGAATGATAAGATTTAGAACGGAAAGAGTATTAGTATAGTGTTCTCTGTTGCTGAAATACTGAATAGATGAAGTAAATCTATAATTTTTTTCATACTGGTTTGCTTCAAAATCACAAAAATTGAATGTTGCCTTGCGAATAACAATCCGTATTCAAATGAAAAAAATCACTCTTAATTATTTGAACAGTGTGGATTATTAGCCCTGTAAAGATCATTACATCATAACATCAGATTGAGAAAATGAGCTCAATGGCCAAATATCCTGATTATTCCCATTCGTACATTAAGCTCCAAAACATAGGCGACGAGTAAAGAGTAGAAGGTGTAGCATTAGAGGTTGAGGTTAATCAAATATCTTACATACATCAGTAAAATATGATGATCTTTGTCAAATTTCTTGTTGAATACCCCTTCCGGAGACTTAAGTATAAAAACATTTGTATTAGTTGTTAGGAAAAATAAAATTAAGTAAGATATATACCAAATCCTTCGTATTGCACTGTGAGAGTAATAAAAAAATAACTTCATACAAAATTCTAATACTGGATAGACTACAAACAATTAGAAAGGTAAGTTCAATACCTTGAAACAAGATAGTCAATCGAGCTTATCGAACGCACAGCAACAATTATCTAGTAAGCATGGTAAGTAAGTGGACCAATTAGATAATGACGATGGCATCCATTCTCATTTTTATGAGAAACATCCATTATTCTGTTCAGGTTAATAAACAGGTCTTTTTATCTTAATCAATAACCAGCAGGAACATACAGATTGCAAGAGTTCGTAATTCATTAAACAAACATTGACTTCTGCTGTCTGGAATTCCATTTTTTTTCTTCAAAACATGGATGACAAATTTTCAGTAGGCAACTGGTTAAGATACAACTGACTGTTTTATTTTTCTTTTATACTGCTCGTTAAAAACTGCGGTTGCGTATAGTTGAAAAGAAGGAAATCTATTTCATATATACCCCAAAGCTCTCTTAGTTCATTTATTGTGATAGCTCCGAAAGCATCATAGAATTCAGCAGAATCTCGACGGGTTGGGTTATTCGATTTTGGATAGAAGATACGCTTATCCCTAATTTCAAATCGGCGTAGCAATCGTGCACTGTCCTCACGTACCGTTTCCAACTTTCCTATGTAATCATAACTGATGGAACATGGCGCACAGAGTGAGTTCGTAGACTGCCAGTGCTCATTCAGTTGCATCCGATCTTTGGTATTGATAATATATCTAATAAATTCCGTCCATCGGACACCTTCTCCGTTTTGTAGAGTCTTACGTGACACGCTCTTACGGAACCTTGACATGATATCCGCAGCGATGTTCTTGAAGTAATAGCTATGGCGCTCGCAATCAAGGTTCCGAATCCCCATGAATTTATCTTTATAGGCAGAAAGGAGACGAACAAACGGGTCTCGAGTGAAAAGGAACTTTTGGTAGTGCGAGAGAATATGCTTCCGCTCATCTTCATGGTAATCTATCAGAGTTTTCATGTTGCCATGGTGAGCATCATCACGTGATATACTGGTGACAACAAGCGATGAGTTATTGATGGCCATCATAACTCGCTTCCAGTTCGTACAACCAGCTTTAGGAACTGAACAATAGACAAACTTGTATTTTTCGTTGACGTATAAATGTTTTAGGGTGTCGTTGTGGATGTGGTGGGGGTGGTTTATTGGCAAGGATTTGTGGCACATGTTGTTCAAGTGTTGCTTTCGACGAGGTTGGATTGCGGCAAGACTTTCAGAATACGTTGGATATTCCAAATCCTGTTTAAAAAAGGATAAAAATGAATGAAATTAATATATATTTGAATAAAAATGAGTGCTTCCCTTCCGATATAGGCCTACAATAGATTTTTTGAAACCCCTTCACCTTTTATTTATACATACATCTAAACGCAATAGAGCTATTATAATCCCTAACTCCTCTTGGAGTGATACTCACTCCAAAATCATTCCATTAAAACATAACATTAAAACGTGTTGTGTTTTATCAATTTTGTTTTTATCTTTTTTATCTTGATGTATATAAGTGATAAAATTATCAAATGATGCAATTTGTCTTCTGCTTGTTTTTTTTTTTTAATTCCAAAATTAAATTTATTAGTACTGTGTAATACATTGCCTTGTGTCTTAACGATCTTTCATGTTTTTAAATGCTTATATATAATCACAGAGCCCTGAGGTAGACCAGCTTTTAATGTTAATATTTTGCATATTTTTATCATGTATCTTGCCATCTGTAACTCGTAACACATTTTCGTATTTTTACCTTGTATTTATTCCCTTTTTCTATATCTCATAATGTCCTGTTACTATGTTTTTCGTGCATTGTATGTATTTTCATGCTGATCAGGCCCCCGGGGGGGGCACTCGACCAAAAAAGTGGTAGGGGTGTGCCGCGGGCGAGACAAAAAACGGGGGCCCCGGAGCGGGCTTATTGTAAAAAGGAGGGTCCTCGGAACGGGCTTCGGAACTACAATTTTGTGAAAACGGGGGTCCTTGGAACGGATCGCCAGCAAGTGAGTACGTGCGTATGCACCCCTATGGAACGGGCAAGCGTGCATGATGCAGCTAGCGCGGCCTCCGCCGGGTGCGCTCGCACAGAGACGATGGTCGGACAGCGCTCGGCGGCCGCTTTTCACCAAAAGCGCAGCAGATCAATGCGACCGGAACGGCGTAACGAAAAATATGCGAAGCTTTGGAGCGGATTTCTGTCTTATTTTTTTCTCGATAAGAAGAAAATGGTATGCCTTGGAGCGGCTTTCTTTGTTTTTTTTCTCAATAAGACAAAAATGCTATGCCTTGGAACGGAAATTTGAGTGTAAAAATGGGGGTCCCCTCCGCGGCACATACCCACTATGCATTATATACTGAGTGCCCCCCCCCGGGATCAGGCCACTCTGTATAAATATTCGAGAATAAATAAATAAAAAAATCCAAAAGGAGTCTGATTAGGGACTAGATTGGCTCTTTTGCTGTTTGAGAATATATATATCTGGAAATCAATCATATCTCTTTTTTTAAATTCTTGATATTATGCTTAAAATACTTGTGCCTGTTTGTCTGGCGCTCGACTTCTGAGAAAGGAGAAGGACAATTATAACATATTCATACGTCAAACAGGGACCGCTTGAAAATCAGCTAATTGATGGCTACTCGAGGTAAATGAGGATCATTATCATTATCTAGTATTTATTTCTTGGTTTTATCACTAGAGTAAGATTCGAAACCCGGACCATACCCCTCGTTTTATATGCATCCATGGTGGTGGCTCTTCGTGTTGTACGGTCACTAGCCCGCCTTCAGCCTCTCTTCGAATCCGATCCTCTTCAAGAACTTCTGATCTCCATTTTGTCTCACTGCATACGCATTTTGTCATCGAAGTCACAGACACTGCGAAGAGAGAAATGTGTTTAAATCAATTACAACAAAAATATCAATAACTTATTGAGTTGTTTACATCTTCTTTAAGTGCTGCTACGGGCAATTTCATACCCTAAAGATGAAATTAAATTAGCAGTTCTGGCAGCTGATCTCTTTAGTTTAGAATGTCAACTTATCTCTACATCAATATTTCATCAGAACATAGAGACCAATTAATTTAGATCATTTCGGTTCTGATCCGAATATATAAACAAAGAATACGAGCCGCGAAATTCGCAGCTATTATATTCAAATTATCAAATGATTTAAGCAGTTAGCCAGATAGATTAATTAATTTATGAATAAAGGTAATTCAAGTATGAAATCATGAGGACCGAGACATCGTCTCAAAGTTTAAAACTAGATCGCACGTTTATGTGAAAATAAGGAGAGGTATTGTGTTTACCATGTCTGTTTGAAAATTCTAGAGAAAGAAGAACGGAAATGGTGGCGCTGCATGTGATGATAACGAGAATAGTGACCAGATTCTGGTTGCGATATCCCGATGCCATGATCTCATCATAACGTCATCAATGATACTACTGCAACAAAAATAAAACAAAAGAATTATAATGTCAGTTTCAAGGAGGTCATTCTGCCAGGTACTTGCCACTTGCCATGAAGAAGAAGAGAAATTAGATTAAAACTAGGAATGAATTAAACCAGTATTTTTCATGAATATTCGCCGGACCTTCATTTAATGTTTCTCTCATCCTTCTGCTTTTATCAACTAACTTGGTGCTACGGTAACCCCCCCCCCCCTTTAAACCGAAAGATTAACACTTGCATATGAATAGCGGAAGCCAAAAATGTGCTGGAGTTGGTCTCGGGGTCTCATTTTGCCGGCCTTGGCATTGTCCTTGGACCTACTTGCGTTAAAATTCCCGGCCTCGATTCCATACCTGAGAATAAATTATACTTGACATTCGATAACACATTTCCTATTGAAATTCACCTTATTGCTTAATGCAAAGTAGATTTCAATCCTCAGCTACTCGGAAAAAAACAAATATGGATTTGCTTAGGAAACACCATAAGCTCTACATACTTTTCTACATCAAGCAAGTCAAGGAAAGAACAAATCTGCATTTGGGAAGAAGTGGACCTTGAAATTAACGCGATCATTGAAAATAAGAAGACACATGGTACTTCAAAAGACCTATTTTAAATAGAAAATTTCATTCGTGGACAATCTTGTTAATTGAGCCATGCCGAACAATGACCCCACTCATTAACTCTCAATTTGGAATTAGAGCTCAAGAGTATGGATTTTTACGTCATGCATCGTGAAGCACCTAGTGTTCTTTTTGTGGAACAAGACGAGTGTAATGATCTAATCTGCTCTGTTATTTGTTTTCACTTAGCTTAAAGCTAAGTCACAACGTAGGTTTATTTCTTAAGAAGATTTATCGGTTCACAGAGAGTTTAGCCTTTCAAAACTTCCGCAGTTCGATCACATCACTTGTTTGTAACAACGCTCCACTTTCACTAAGATTGATGTTAAGGCATGGTCACACCGCCCGAGCGTTGTTGGAGCGGTCGTGGAGCGGTAGGGAAAGAGGGCCGAATTTCGCTCGCAAAATTGGGGAAAAAATCGAAAACATAAATCGAAAAAAAAAATCGAAATCGAAAATGGTGAACGGTAGCGAGTGGTGATGATTTTTTTTTCTCTCCGCTCCACGACCGCTCCAACAACGCTCGGGCGGTGTGACAATGCCTTTAACGCTCGGGCGGTGTGACCATACCTTTAAGGCCTGGTCACACCGCCCGAGCGTTGTTGGAGCGGTCGTGGAGCGGTAGGGAGAGAGTGTCGAATTTCGCTCACAAAATTGGGGGAAAAAATCGGGAAAAAAACTCAACAAACAATCGAAATCGAAAATGGTGAACGGTAGCGAGCGGTGATGATTTTTTCTCTCCGCTCCACTACCGCTCCAACAACGCTCGGGCGGTGTGACCATGCCTTTAGGACGTTGAGTTATGTGTAAGTCTACGACAGGCACTGAACTAAACATTTAAGTCGCTCTTTACTCCAAGTAAATAAATGCTACAGTATTCTTGTTGCAAACACACATTCTAGGCGAAAGAGAATTGCAATTTTACCATTTAACGGAGAATATAACGAAAAAATAAGATCTGGGTTTACAATGGTAAGGGAAAATATGCATGGGACAATAAAAATAACAGCAATAAAATGATAGCAATAATAAATGGATTCATTGATATATTGAATTACTTCAACAGATCTTGAGGAGGTATACAATGAAACCCTAAGGTATGGAGACATGCAAATGTACTTTTAATATAACCAACATGTCTTCAGTAATTTTTAATGGCACTCAAATAAATGATTCGTATTGCTTAATATTTTGCACATTTCTTCCAAGATATCTAGTTCTATTCTTCAGAAGTTAATGAGGCAAAGTAGTCATGCATATGATAAGTATCCCCCTCTCCGCTCAGGTATATGATCTTTTTATGCGGAAATAAAACTTAGGCTTGTATTAAAATAGAATAGCTGCAGCACTAAAAGAGTAGTCTGGCTTCACTATCTTGTCGTACAATGTCTGTGTTGATGCAAATGGTCAGGCTTTACATGACTTTTTGAGATACAAAGGTTTTGATGCTACGTCAATTCCCTACATGTCCTATAATATAGGCGAAAATTAAAACCTATTAATATAGGTGCTAATGATTCACAATTTGCAGTATTTATTGTTACAGAAAAGTATTCATAAGTAATGATGATTGTTTAGAGTGTAGGGTTTTAAATATTCGGTTTGTGCATGATGTGGAACGCATGAAACCTCCATAGACATACCAAATGTTCTGACGTCCCTGCACTAATCCGTGCACGAATGGAGAGTAATGACTGGAAGATCACACAAGGACAATGCTGTAATGATCGTCTCATACAATCTCCATTTGAATGGTTATTGGGGCAAAAAAAAATAACACACCTTTTTTACTCATCCTAAGTAGTTGGGTTGTATGATATGCATGCTTGCGTGTGCATGTGTGAGGGGGACCGGGGACAGGGGGTGAATCTTATACCTTGGTCACATTTGCTCTACGGCGGCCGTACGGCGAGTTGAAAACAGCCGTTTTAACATTTTATGTACGAGCTACATGTAGGTGGTTTGCATAAAAATGAATAAAACGGCTGTTTCGACTCGCCGTACGGCCGCCGTAGAGCAAATGTGACCAAGGTATTATTATCACTGCTTTGATCTTCTGTCGCATCTGTCAAAGATATAGATGTTCATTAGGTCTCTTTTTTCATTTTCTTTTTACTTAAGTTAATCGGATATGTATTCTGTGTTTTTTTTTATTGTCGCAAGGCGTTTAAAAAGCCCCCCCCCCCCAAAAAAAGAATAAAAAATACAATTACAGGTGCGTATAATGTAGCTTACAGCCAGAGAATATTATTCATGGTAGGAAAAATGTTGAGATTATCTGTTTTTTGTTTGTTTATGTAAGCTCTTGTTCTAAGTAAAATATGACATTATGCAAAATGATGTTAAGATCAACAGTTCTTGAATAAGACCCCTACGGTGGGTGTTAGAAGCTAGTAACACCATGCTAGAAATAGGGAAATGATTTATAGTATATTCACATCACAATCACTGAGTAGACATTCGTTGTTTAATCGTCTTCGTTTCTTTCCAAATTTAACATATTTTCTGTGTCATTTTAAAGTTTAAGATGTTCGACAAATGCGAATAAAACAATATCGGGATTGACTGCAGACGTTTCAGGTTTTTATATTGATTGTTCAATATTCCAAGAGATTATTTCATGATAAGGAATGAACTGTGCTTAGGAATGATTACGATTCGATCTCTTTGATAAATTATGATTTAATTACGGTGATATAAGCCCTGCAATGAGGAAAAACATCGTATTTATGAGAAAACTATCAAATTTGTATAATTTGATAGTAGATTGAGAAATATAATGTTGCTGTAGATTGTTCATTATTCCGATTATGCTGTATCTAAATCCTACATTTGTTGTATTATTATTGATGTCATGCTATGTATTATGGTCAAAAGATATTTGAAATTAATATGAGTTGATAAAGAAAAAAATGTTTCACTGTCCCTTACCAAAAAAAAGCTACGGGTATCGAGGAAGTGGCAAGGTCGCTAATTCCGCAGAGGAATGTTTCTACAATGGTGACAATATAAATCAATTTATTAATGAAAAGTAGAGTCAAATTTATTCAACAATACAACAAGTCAAATATGACGTCATTGTCTTGCTTTCCCCTTTCCTCCTATAATCGATAATGTGAAATGATTCCGTTAAAATAAGATTAAAAACTTAATAGTATCATTCAGAACTTGTTTATATTTTGTGTATGACATCACATGCAGTCATAAGCATGTTTAGAAGGTTAAAAAAAGACAATGTCTTCTACAATCCAGTCAAGGTGCTAACATCTTGCATTGAGATTCTTTAATATTGTAAGCTTGCAATGCCAAAATATATGATACCTTTCATACTCTTGAAAATAAATCACCGCTTAAATAATAAAAAAACAAGAACTAACTATAATGTTTATATTCTTACCAAAGATATGATTTGTTTCCTACATTGTGAATGTATCCTTTTTTATTCCAAGGAAATGCCGTAAAAACTCAACAAGAAATAAATATTCGGGCTATTCTAATGCCTGTCTCTTCTGGAAGATGTTCATAAAAATGGTCACACCTGTCATGCTCCCTTTCAGAAGAGAAGGGACGCATCCCCAGGCCAAGCATGGCCTCTATTCTATTGTAAAATAAAAATCGATTGATACTGGTCAATATACAGTCAATATACCGTTTATTCAGACCTTTGTCAAACAACTTGTAGTACGTCTGCGATGATAAAGCCAACATAATCAATATACAACATATTGTGATGACCACTATGTGAGGTTTTAAAGCTAAGACCCCCCTTGGCCAGTCTATCATAATGGACACTCTATGAGCCCCCGAAGAGCTTTATCGATCTCACAAATTCAAAACAAAATAAAGGTGTTTTCCCATTGGATCATAAGAGACGTAACCGGCCGCTGTCTTTTAAAGGGAACATGTTATAATAAAAAGGCTT
Organism: Lytechinus variegatus; assembly: GCF_018143015.1. Lineage (NCBI taxonomy): Eukaryota > Metazoa > Echinodermata > Echinoidea > Temnopleuroida > Toxopneustidae > Lytechinus > Lytechinus variegatus. The sequence continues at coordinate 83,007,850 of NC_054740.1, read as the reverse complement.
TAATACTGTAATGATGTGAGACTTGTCTTTATATTGCAGTATTTCATCCCACTCCTCATTTACCGGATCAACTACATGTATACAGTAGCGTACCTGGATTTTCCACACGGGGGGGGGGGGCAAAATCGTCCGCCAAAAAATTAGACAAGCAAAAAAGGTATTCATCCACAAAAAGGGATTTCGTACAAAAAAATATATTGACAAGAAAAAAAAAAAAAAAAAAAAATATAAAAAAAGGTCCTCATCAGGTTATAAATGACATTTCGCACCATAATAAATTGACAAGCAAAAAAAAAAAAGTATTCAACTAAAAAGGAGTGAGGCACTGGCTCCTCAGGAATCAGTTGTAACTCGTCAGGGGGCAGGGATAGGTCCTTTGCATGGGTGGTGACTCGTCAGGGGGGGGGCAGTCTGCCCGCTGCCCACCACCGTAGGTACGCTAGTGCATGTATTAGTTCTATGTTGCCTCGTGTGAAACTATTGAAGAACCTGGTAAGAGAAGGGATGGACATGATATCACAATTGACAAAATACAACGCTTTCATCGGGTAGCCTTATAAGTTATAGAATGAATACTTTTATATTGTTCGACGCCATGCTCTTTCTGGACCTTCGGGGATCAGGGTTTTCATTCACGTAAAAACACATGGCTCAACGAACTCTGTATTCAACTGCTTTAGGTTATGTAATATAAAACATTTTGTTTGTTATGTTTAATAAATAGCATCTATCTCGTAAGAACATCATTCATTTTCGTACAGTAAATGACTAGAGCCTTCAAACGATAAAATACATCAATATTCAAATAATATTCATGTTTTGAGAGCAGATTTTGAGCGATTTCTAACACAGGACAAATTATTGTAGATCGCCAGTAGTAAATATCGTTATAATAATTTTAGTACATGAATATCTAAATTTCAATCAAACCCTTGGTATGATATATTTACCAATTAGACGTAGAGATGAATTATCATTCATGTTTAGTACATACATTTTTGCTTCCTAAAGTGATTTTAAAGTGATGACGAATACATTGTAGGTGTAACATCTGATTACAGTCATTCTGATTAAGATTGCATTGAAAGCATAGGCATTTGAAACCCTAAAATTCCACTTCTAACAAAATAATTAAACGTATGCTGACAATGCCATTGAAATCGGAATTATAAAAGTATTAAATCCCGCGTTGATGAATATAAAGTCAATGCCAAACGTTTTAAATAGTACTTAAAGGTCAAGTCTATTCTAGTGAAATATTGACTTGATCAAATAGAGAAAAATCAAACTAACATATCGCCGAAAATATTTCATTTCATCAAAATCGGATGTAAAATAAGAAAGTTATGACAGTTTAAATTTTCGCTTATTTTTTACAAAACAGTGAAATGCACAGTTCAGTGGAATGCAAATGAGACAGTCGATGATGTTCATCACTCACTATTGACTAAACCATAAAGTATTAAACATTGTTAAATCTACATGTTCATGGATGAATTAATTGTTTCACTTGACAATGAGTAGAAAATTAGAATTTTGATATAATAACATACAAGAGTGGATGACGTCATCAGTCTCCTCGATTGCATACCGACCTGGGAGACAGACGTTTCATCAACATTTTTGTCCGACAAGTTGTTAGATCTGACAACTTTTCTGTATTTTGATTGGCTGAGAAGCACTGTTACTATGGTAGCTGTCTGATAAAATGGGGACTTGTCGGATAAAACGTCTGACAAGTCATTTCATGAAACGCTCCCCAGGATGTGCATATAACTGTTATGTGAAATTATGCGAAACTTTGACATAACTTTCTTATTTCACAACCGATTTCGATTAATTTTTCAGTGTTTTGCTTTGTTGGATTTTTCTTTTTTATTCAAATCAACTTTTTGTTGGGGTGGATTAGTCCTTTAATGCCTTTAATGCTAGGTCTTATTGTGGCTTTAGCTATTGACAAGTGGAATAAAGATCCATGTCAATTTGAACTTTTTATTACATTAACGATGGAAAATCGATCGATTTCATTAGCTACGCACGAATGGAAGATCGTATTAGGCGCGGTCCATCTAATTCTGGGACAGGGACTAATACATGATTTTGCAATGACAGTGGTAGGGGATGATGCATACAGAAATTTGAATGGCAACTCTTTTTCCATGGTTCCCGTTGCCAAAATAATAGCAAAGAGTTTAATTGCCGCCTAATGTCCACCCTTTTTTATTTTCTTTATCTAGACCCCTTCATATTTATTTTGATATTCGAATCGCGAGAAAAAAGCAGAACCAACCCGAAGAAAAATTCATCCAGGCTTTTGTAAATCTAGCTTAAAGGTAAATGCTAGTTTTGGTAACGATATCAAAATGAGTTCGTACAGAATCCAATGAAATGACCACCAAAGTGTCTGTATAAATAAAAAATATGTGCCAAAGAATTCTGGAAGAAATGTGTGAATGCTGAGAAATTAGCAAATAAGCACAGGATTCGGGTAGAGCGTCGGGCCCGACGCTCTAAGCAATAATTATACATTGTCCCACGTGCGCTTATCTGTGTTGGGAATCTTCGGGTGTGAACATTTTTCAGCGTAGATTTCAAGATTTCACAAAGTTCAGTTAATGGTAACTGTACCAGGATCTAGATCCTCGATGATATACTGACAATTAAGCCTTGTTTTACAGACTTTCTCATGAAATCAGTGTTTACTGCAACTACTGGAATTTCTCTTCAACAGGTAGGCATGTCTAATTATTGTTATAAATTAGACAATGTATTTGGTATTGATTGATATCAAGTCGTAATACAATTCTACCTTAATTGCACCCGAATAAAGTGTTTCAGATGCTGCTATTTATCAGTCAAAATATTTACAATTTAGTGAGAACATTTAGGATTTATTTTGAATGCTAGCTGGATATTGAAAGAGCCTCCCAAATATTGGGAATGCAATCACATATGGTCTAGTGGTTAGGATCCGGCGCTCTCACTGCCGCGTCGTAGCCTTGGTTCGGTTCCCGGTGTGGGAACACCTTTTAGGCGTATCCCGACCGAAGAGTTTGCTTTTAGGGACTTACACAATCTTCTGTAAACATAACATGTACATATTTTTATTCTTCACGACAAATTGATACTTGTATGAATTCATGTATAAAAAATGTAGAAATTTATTAAATGGAAGAAAATAATGTTTACTTAAATTGAATTCAATTGAATATCGAGAGTGCAGTCTGAATATTGAGAAATCTCTTGGCAACTCTCCTTTACCCCATATTTGAATAGAAGGAATTAAATAATTCTTGTTTGAACTAAGCTGAACATTCGAAATTGTTAACATGAATGGATGAAGTCTGGTATTAGGTATGCAAAAGGTCCGTGTTTTTGTTGACAAATGGGGCGAACTTCGGACCTGCCTCACCATTATGTCACGTTGACTCAAGTATGAACAAATACAGCTATCAGAAGCGCTTCAGAGACGCTTCAGAGACCATATGAGTTGTGACAATCATATATATTTGGCTACAGAAAAGGATAAGTGTTTTTTTTTTCAATCGGAGACGATGGAATGTGATAGGCCTACCCGATCCGCCATTTCGATTGAGTGAAATGCTACTGTTTTTTTTTTACGAGACCGACATTTCAAATAAACCTAAAATACATTAACGTCATAACATTTTGGGGGAGAGGGGGTGCTGATGGTCAGAAGCACCCCTCTAAGATTTACCTGGGGTAATAATGCGTATGTTATTAACCATAGGTAGCACCCACTGGAAATCAAGTGGATATGCTAAAAAAAAAGACATTTAACCAAACAACCCTCTTTTTTAGAGAAACCCTTTTTTATTTCGCTTGTCAAATTTTTCTCCAAAACCAGCAACCCCTGTTGAAAAAAAAATCGAGATATGAGAGAATGAGAGGTTATAAAGTCAAATGTAAAAGAATACTTCTTTACTTGAGTAAGATTGAAGGAGGGATTGAAACTGCATCAGTGCTCCTAAATGCATGGTTGTAGTCAAAGTTACATAACAAAAACCCCAGATCCTTGCAAATCAGATTTAAACATATTTTGATATGTTTGAGGAATTTTTGAGGAATTTCTATTCATTTTATTTTACTTGAATGATTTCATCAACGACTGTGAAAACATGCTGCTTTACAAAGTTTAATAATAAATCCATTTGCGTGAGGAGGCAAAAAATGAGGGTACTTAGTTGTTTTTGATGAAGTGCAGAGTTTGGGGTTTTGTGAACGAGTGAAGCAAGAGAGCTTAAAAAACGATAGTATTCACATTTATGATTAAGTTTGTAATAAATTTGACGGTTGAATAAGTCATATCGAGGAAGTATTAAAGGAAATCCATTGAAAATCATGGAGTTGAAAAAATACAATGCAATGATTTAAAAAAAAACATGCCAAAGGGACTTTTAAATATTATCCTGTTTTCATTCATTGATTATCATTATTATTATGTTTATTTACATTTATTTATTTATTCTTTCAGTTTAGGGGATAGTATCACCAGCATTCAACCAATAAGCCAATAAGGATATAAATAAAAGTATATACATGTAGGTAAAAATAAAATTGATTGAAACTATTAGGTTCAGGAGTAATTGATTGGTTAATGTGTTCGCTTTAGCATGTGTGTTTAAGGAGGGGCGAAAGCTGTTTTGCGTGGTTTTAAGACAAATAAATGACAAAAAAGAGGCAAAATGGCTGGAAGCAACGTGAAAGACTTCTTATTTTCTTTAGAAGATCATACACACTAAAATTCAAAATTCTTCAAGTTTAATTTTTTTTTCAAATCAAAAGCACGTCCATGTGACAGGGGGTGTATCAAGAAAAACAAGAAGGATTTTCAACGAAGTATAGGATTAGCATCCAGATTGAAAAGAGGAGAGAGAGTGAAAAGTGAAAACTGTTTAATAAAACGATTAGGGTCTCATAGTTAGAACCCTTCACAAGGCTCATCCCTGCATTGAAAAATAAGAATTAAAACACTGAATGCTCCGCGCAAAGTACAAATGTCAACACCATTGTAGAGTCCTGAACTGTGATATACACCCTGCATGCACTAGGGAACGTTAAACGAGCAGAGCTAGACGAAGTTTTTGGCAAGTTCAGGTTGAGTAGTTGTTAGGCAGAGCATAGAAATTTAGATCTTGCAAGTAATGATCGAAATGCATTCATAAATATAATGGCATGCATGCAATGCTAAAGAAGGAAATGCTTGCTTACCGGCCCGCTAGAACAAATGATTAATTATTCCCCCACCCAATTTACCTCTATTTTACTGCTAAATATTATTAGATATTTTAACTGGAGTTTTATAGTCATTACTGATAACTGAAACTGACGATCGGAAATCATTTTTTTAAAAACTAATTTGCAATTTAAACACGATGCTTAGAATGCAAAATGTTTATAATAAAAGAAAACAATTATGGTAATTGACCAAGTTAAATTTGTTTTGAATATATCTCTATTATTCACCCGTGCGCATGCACAACAAAAGAAAAGATGCAATACGAGTAGCTCAAGACCATGAATTCAATGTTAGCGAAACTGACAAGATATTCAAAAAAAGAAACCTGGGAACAAAATGTTGTGTACAAGTAAATGATGGTTACTTGGTAATTTAGTTGTACAAATTATGAGTCAGGGAGCATTTAAACTACATAATTATTATCGATGCAATTTTATATAGATGTTACTTACTCATTGAGCTGTCAAATCTCTACTCCAACTGCAGTTTCAAAATCATGATCTTATTTTGATTATGATGACTAATAAGTGGTGATTGAAGAACAACTTTGTAGTTTTATATGCTGGGTTCTTTAAAAATACAGGATGAAATATAGAAAGTCCTCGCGTCACACCCATGCCACCATGTTAGCTTTGGTAAGATTGCACTTCTTCAAAGTCAAGAAATGGCCATTGCTCCAAGTCAATGTTTGCAGCCCATCGCGATTGAATTACAGGTATTTTATGAATGGACCATGCAGAAGAGCAGAGACCGTCTGCTTTTATGCGAGTTCTTTTTCTCCGCCCGCTATTCAGAATCAGCTCAAAATGAACACTGACAAGATTTCAAATGTTTTGTCTGCTCTTGTGTGCAATAGCGAGGTTTCTGACAGAATACGATCAGCAGATCGTTGAATTAAATAGTATTTTCTCTCTCTCTCTCTAAACCGTAACCGCTTGTTCATCTTGTTATATAAGATCGTTTGGCGGAGAAAGCAGGAAGTATTGAACCGTATTCTGGATCGGATCTCCATGAACTGGATCGTTTATCCTTTCCTTGTATGTTTGAGAGGATTACTAGGTCTGTCAAACCAAAGTGTACCCTGCTGCTCAAGTCCTCTGGTCCTTGTGCGTTGATCGTTGGGAGTGAGTTTTGCTCCGCGACGCACGGAGGGTTCAAGAACGCAGTAAATCTATTGAAAATATCTGTCAGATGACAAAGAACAGCTGGGTGGTCTATTTGAACGGGATCAGCAGTTTCGAAGCTGAAGAATAATTTAAAATACATGCATGTCATTTGTCCATGCAGAGTCCACGATGAAACTGCTGTTTGAATTCATAAATTTTCGACAAAGACTTCTTGGTTGTTCTTTGTCATGGAGGGCATTAATTTGACTTCATATTTTCTCTGTTCTTGAATCATCCGTACGTCGTGGAGCGACAACTCCTTGTTCTTGTGAGTTTTTGAAAGTCCGGATGATTTACTCTTCCAATTCAAGTTTGAACGTTGTTGTTGTTTGTTTTTGTTACATCGTTAAACAAATAAACAGTTCAACATTGCAACGCTTTGTGGCTAATTTCACACGACTGCTGAAAATGAAAGTAAACAATACATTCCGGGGCAAAGTAAATTCATCACTAATCCACTGTTTAACCATGGACCTGTAGTGGTATTATACGGGAGCTATGATTCATCAACATTATTCTCTCTATCGGTATCCACCCCTCACACTCTCTCAGGTAATGCCATTTTAGCCGGCATTTTAGTCGGGTAATTTGCATCTTATTTACCGTGATATACCAAGGAGTTACTCTTTGGTCTAACATTATTCGTGACTATATCTACAGTAGGGGAAGGCGGGGTAAGTTGAACATAGGGGCAATTTGAGCCACCACCCCGATGCCGATAATGAATGAGTCGGACATCGTGGTGGTGTCATGTATTGATTACCCATTGCATAACCCCTAACACCACCACGTTGTTTTCAACTTTGAAACACAAAGTACTTTTTTAGAGGGAAAAATACAAATTTCAGCCAAAAAAAAGTAAAAATCGGGCGTGAAATAGATAAGTGCTCTTTACATGCATACGCCTTTAAACATAATAAAGACATAAGAACAACATTGTTAGTCCAGGTATGGATCTTCATTCTAGTCATAGTTTTTTTAAATGATGGATGAACAAGAAATGTGTGGATGCGAAATCATTGCATTAAGTAAGGACTGGGGTAAGTTGAGCCAGCCAACATGGGGCAAGTTGAGCCATGGTAATTCTTATGGTAATGTATATATATATATATATAAAACCTTAGAAAGCCATCGATATGCAGGCAGAAAGGAGCAACTTTGCATGACTGTTCTTTTCCTTTTAGAGGATGTTGGTATTTATAGAGAATTAACAAGTGAAAAGACTAAATAAAAAATGACTTGCTGGCTCTTCCCCATACATTTTGTACATAGTTTTTGTGGCTCAACTTACCCCAGAAGGTGGCTCAACTTACCTCACAAAATAAATGGGGCAAGTTGAGCCATTTCACATCTCTTTTTTCAAAGGTGACAGTGACTTTCAGTGTTGGGGTAGAAAGTTATATATTTACAGGTGAAAAAATATTATTTTATTATATATGTAGAATTTTAAGTCAAGGTACTTATTTCTACAAGATCATTAATTATATCAATTCTAACATGCAAAAAGTGTCACAACTTACCCCGCCTTCCTCAACATATGCAGTTCCAGCTTGTGCTGTGCAGATTAGTGATCAAAGATTGCAATTACTACAAAGTCCAGCATGAAGATATAGAAACAAACAATAATAAAAGATCACTTGAAATGAGTGACACACCCCTTGAAGGTTTAGCGTACTTAAAAACTGGGATGAGTATTTGCTGTGACATCATTCTGTTTAGATAAGCTTGACACAATCCTATTTCTGCGGAGTAAAAATAGAATGGCAGTTGCTTAGAATTCATCTCCTTTACTAGTCAAAATTTCTACATTTCCTTGTTATCTTCTTTCAAAATAAGATGATTGAGTCGATTTTCAGCTGTACCACACACAATTCCCCCAGTCAGATTTGACATCACGGAAATGAATTCTGTGTGTGTAGGTTTATTGTTCTTATATATAAATGTGTAATATTGTGTGAAAGAAATGCATGAAGAGAACGATGGTGATAAAAAAAATAGTATTGGCTATTGTGTGTGTTTGTGTGTGCGTATATATATATATATATATATTATATATATATATATATATATATATATATATATATAATATATATATATATATATATAACACAATAGCCAATACTATTTTTATTACTATTACTTTATTATTAATCATTGTCTTTTACGCTTTTAAAACCTAAATGGCGATATGATGGTGTTATAAAATAGAAATGTCTTTGCAAAACACAATGTACAAGACAGTTCTCTATCTTCCGAAGAAGGAGATTTACAAAAGTTGACGCTCATATCCAACGGCGGATCTAGGGAAGGTGCGCAGGGTGCGCGCGCCCCCCCCCCTAATATTTGAGCGGCGTCGAAGGCGCCGCTCAAAATAAAAATAAAAGAAATAAAGGCGCCGCTTAAAAATAATAAAGGAAAGAAAAGAAAAGGCCCCGCTTAAAAAAAATTATACACTGATATAACATTAGCAACAGTAAAGGAAAGACTATCCCCAGCAAAGCGCAATCATATAATCTTCCTTATTTTTTCTTTTAACTACCTTTTTCCCAACAACTTCGCCGGTAGCAGTGCCCTGCCTGCATATAACTGGCGCCAATCAAGAATAATCAGCGCCACCTTAATCTAAATCGGCGCCGGACAAGAATAATCAGCGCTATTTGGTTATAAATCGACGCCATAGCAGTCAAGAACAATCGGCACTGCCAGAGTCTTAACCGGCGCCGATCAAGGATAATTAGCGCCACCTAAATCTAAATCGACGCTGGACAAGAATAATCGGCGCCATCTGGTTATAAATCGGCGCCGGTAAAGAAAAATCGGCGCTGCCTAAGTTCTTAACCGGCGCCGATTAAGAATAATCAGCGCCACCTATATCTAAATCGGGGCTGGTCAAGAATAATCAGCACCACCTGGTTAAAAATCGGCGCCAGTCAAGAATAATCGGCGCCTCCTGGTTCTAAATCGGCGCCAGTCGATAATGAATTGCCGCTGCCTGAATCTTACGTGACGTCGGTAAAAATAATCAGCACTACTTGTTTTAATCGTCGCCGGTAAAGACAAATCGGCGCTTCCTTTGTCTTAACCGGCGCCACCTAAATTTAAATCGGCGCCGGTCAAGAATGATCAGCGGCCCTGATTCCAATAAATAGGCGCCGGTAGAATAATGAAGAAGGGCCTATTGCCAACCGAATCTAGATCGACGCCGGTCAAGAATGATCAGCGGCACCTAGTTATACATTTTATTGTTGAATGGTCATAACGAATAACAAAGCTTATCGCATGCCCTTACAGAGTGGACTTGTTCGGGACAGTTGCCCACAGATGTCATGAAATCTTTAATTTGTTATTAAAAAAATCCCAGAATCATTCAAAAGTGTAGAGCAAATCCTTTAATTTTGATATTATTTTCCAATGCTTTAGTAAGAAAAAGTCAGTCACCTTTCTCCTTTACACATTCCACATCGCATTGTGCAACCTCTTTGGCCTTTAGTGTAAGACAGCTACTATAGTGTTTTATAAAGATGATTCGATATTTTAGTCCAAAACTTTGCTAAAACCCGTTGCTTATACCGGGAGTGTATAATTACGCAACCAGACGTATATTCGTTAGACCTTAAACCACTCAATATGATTTTCAATGTATAAATACAGTTTGTCAATACCTTTGTTTTAACGTTTAAATGTTTACGCCATAAAATTTGATTTATTTTCATCTTCCATGAAGTTAAAAGTTATTCATCTGATCACTCTGGAAGAAGTTTAAAACAAAGATAACGATACCTGTAAAACTGGAGAACTATTTCCAAAGCTCTGTCTTGAAGGATCTCTTTCTGAATTCAGGTCATAAGCATTATATCCAGTTTCATCAAATAATTAGATAAAAATTACTCATCATTACAAATTGCATTAGATTTAGTGAAAAGCATCACAATATATATATATAAAAACTTTTTCTGTATAAAGGCCTATTATACATCATGTACATGGAATTTGAATGATGATATATAAACCTGGATTGGTGATGTATTCCAAATGATTCATGATGTAGTATCATTGTATATGCAGAGGCGTCGATCCGGGGGGGGGGGTCGATCGCCCCACCAATGAAAATATTGGGGGGGGGGCAAACATATTGTTTTGCCCTCCCCCAATAATTGCACTTGTGCAAAAATACAATAAGATGGTAATGTTACGCAGAAATCAGCAAGCGAGATTGAGCTACACAACTCGTTCTTTATTTAAAATCGTGCTCAAATTGTCCGCTTTTTCAGATTGGAATATAACAATTTTCAGCTCGCGCTTCGCCTTCGCATCATTTCTGTAGCAAAACCCCATACTTTTCATGATTGAATAGGTGAATAGAATGTCCCGTTTTCAGTTCTGAACCTCAAAAGTACTCCCGCTTCGATTTGCAATAATCTTTTGTTGGATATAATCTTGTTCTTTTTTAAAAACGCCCAAGTTAAACTGTCATTTTTTTTCAGATCGAAATATCAAAATATTAAGCTCGCGCTTCACGCTCGCATCTATTGTTTTTTTTAGATACCCATCTTAATCATTGGTACCAAAAATGCCTAGAATATCAAGCTTTCTGGTCAGAATATAAAGAAACTTCAGCTCGCCCTCGGCACTCGCATTATATGTGTAGTGAGATATGTATCCTCCTCATGAGTTACTACAAACAGTCCTAAACAGGCACCTTTTCCTGTTTTCAGGTCAGTATACTATACAAAATTTCAGCTCTCGATTCGCGCGCGCATTAATTTGTCGGTGAGATATGTGTCTCTATCTCATGAGTCATATAGATAAATATATATTTATGCATGTGTGCGTGTGCGTGTTTGTGTGTGTGAGGTTTGTTTGCCTTTTTGTGATCGAGCGCCTTTGGAAAGTTGATTCATGATTTTGCCCCCCCCCCCCAATCTGAAAAAAGGATCGACGCCCCTGTGTGTATATATATATATAGTAACAAAATAGTATCTCAATTAATATACAAAAGATATGGCCTCATCGCAATAAAAGGGTTAGTACACGAGATTTTGAAATCGCACATAACATGCATAATTTGTGTTACATTTGCTTGTTTCTTTCTTGAATAAGTTTTTCAATCTCTCTATATACATTGTATATGTTTTAGAAAGATTATATGTTTAAATTGATGTATATTTTTTGTTGTATAAGTGGACTTCAGGGAATGGTTGTATACAGGAAGGGGGGGGGGGCAAATTCCCGATCAGCTGTTGTGAAAACACATTTTTTCCTTAACATTTCATGAAAACTATGAAAAATGTGCAAATGTGAGATGTGCACCAAATACTTTTATAGCTCGGTCCGTTATTTTTTCAAAAATATGTTCGAGTCTTGCACTCCCCCCCCCCCCCGGAGATATTATCCTACATTTTGAAAGGAATATTTGACAGGGTCAGACTTTACCCCTTTTTCAATATTTTCTTTTATGGCGCCGGTGAAGTGCAAAAATATGTGCGCCGCTCGGCAGTGCGCACCCCCTTTCGCCAAAAGCTGGATCCGCCTATGGTATCCGCATAAGATAAAACATAACATTCCAAGTCTCGTCCATTCTTCTCCCATGTCTCCCTTGTCTGTTTTGAGATTTTGTTTCTAAAATGCCCAAAACAGCAACTTTCAAAAAAGGGTATAAATTCAGTGTTTTTATTTGTCTCGGGATTAAGAAAGGAATGTGTCAATCGTAGAACTGTCGATTAAACAACACAGTGTTTAATCATTGGGTGGAATAATAGACATGTTGGTTTTACCGTATTACTCTGAAAGTTCTGACAAATAAGATGTAGCCAAGTATTCAGGATTAACAACTTCACCCATTGTCAGAAACTGACATTACTCCCTTGCTTACCAGCATATGGTAATACTTATTAAAAATATTGGAAATGGTGATGATTTTGAAAAGGGTTTTTCTTTTTTTTTGTAGAAATTATTAACATTAAGATCGTCGACAGAGACCTAAAATATCATATATCATAATCGTCATACAATTTGCTGTGAGTAAAAACAAGGGATGAGGTCATTTTGTTCACCCTAAACCATTGACTATTTTTGTCATATTAACTTATGAAGTCGTTTTGTCGCATACATTTTTATCAATCATCACGATCATCCGAAGTTACTTCGTAAGTATCACCACTACTACCATAATTAAAGTGTCTAAGTTTTTGCTTGAAAATAGTAATTTGCTAGGTCTTAATCAGAAGTTTGCCACTTTCTGTTTCAAAAGTAAATAATTTATTAAGCATGATAAGAGTTAAGATATATTCAGCGAGGTGAAATGGAACATGGAAATTCTAGTGCAAAAAGGCGACTGCGACTTTATTTTGTTTATGTTTGAAAAGAGGATTTCAAATCCTGCTGAGAATCTGAGTCCACAAAAATAATAAACCCAAGTAAGCATATAAATTCACAGAAGATTAATTGCATAAAAGAGGTAACGTGATGTCGCGATCGACGTCTGATTAACTCAGAGAATACCATAGAATTCAACACTCGAATGCATTTGTGTGTCACATGGTGGAAAATGGCGCCTTCGGCGAGTTGCGAGTTTCCCTGCAGGCACCTCTAGATGTAACACATCAACGATTATGAAGGGAATATCACAGCGCCACGTGATGTGTTCACAGTGTGTAATACATGTGAAATCTCCTTCACACTGTTAAAATACACATTCAATTTTGTGAATCTTATACTCACAGAGTCAACAATGTGAGCACAGTGTGAACACTCTGTTTGACAATGTGATCATCGTTCTGTGATCGTTGTGATATGATACGATTAGGACATGTAGGACGTAATTACCTTGGCCGTTACTTGTTCAACCGTAACGCGAAGCTCTTTGATTTTTCATGAAACTAGCTCCCCCGGGTCCCCTCAACTGGGCGTTGTCATGGTTGTGGCGTGCGCCTGTAATCCAAGCTGTGGGGGAAGTTATAAATTGATGCAGAGGCTCGAGGTTCGAGCCCTGGTCACGTCTTTCGGATGGTGACGTTAAAGGTCGGTCCCAGACGTAAATAATCATGTCTGATTGATACACGTCTGACAAAACTCAAATACACACCCTTCACTTACGAAAAAGTTGTCCCGACCTTAATTCGTACACATTAAAAAAAACAATGATTTTCATGAAAGGTCGAGCGCGATCACCGATGATTCGCATGCGCAATAACCCCGTATATCGTTCTCCTGACAAAATTACTGCAATGATTTGAAATCTACGTTGTATAATAGGGAGCTAGGAATTGATGTGCGTGTGACTGTGCGAGGGAAGAAAAGTATCATCCTGCCACTGTGGGACAATTTTTTTTTGGTAAATGACATGGATGACCTTATTAAGCCATGTCTAAAGATTTAAGCTTCCATAATGTGAATTATTTAGCACTAAATTTCCAATAATACAAAAGTGTAGTGACACTAAAGAACATATCACATTTCATTACCATTGTATCACGGTTACTGAAATGTGATTTAAGGTTCCTTGGTCATTTTTTGTGTGTTACATGTATTAGATTTAGCCATACCCTCTTGTTATTGATTTGATTTTGTTTTTCAATTAAGGCCCTTCGACCTCCAATCTTAAAATTTTAGAAAAAAAAATCGAAATTTAATAGGTGGTGTAACAAATACACCTTTTGTTTCTAGTTCCTAGATCAGCATAATTATTTGCATATAATAACGCAGATTCAATTTTTTTTTACATCATTTCCGATCAACGATTATCCACTTTTAAGATTTTTTCGAAAGATTTAGGCATATGAAACAAAAAAATGTAGGGACCAGACGTTTTTAATGAGATATTTTGAATGCAGACTTTGAGCGCATATGTCACTCAATATGTATTTCATGATATCCCTTCTTATTTTACCTGACAGCTGATTAACTCTTTGAAAATGAATCATCTTTATATATTTTCGAAAATTAATAGGTGCTTTAAGGGGTCAAAACAGGTACACTTCTTTGTTTCTAGTTGCCAGATTAACATAGTTACATGTAATAATGCAGATTTAAGTTTTTACAATAATTCCGATTGACGATTATCCGCTTTTAAGATTCTTTCGTGAATATCTGAAGCTTATCCGTTTTATGGCAGCAAATTAAATAAATGAAATCCACCAGAAAAGGGAATCAAAAACTTCTGTCAAAAGTAAGACGATTTATGAAATTAATTGAGAATTACTTGTTGCAAACAGTTGACATACTGAAATGTATTTGTTGCATTCTACCGCGTGAACAACCCCCCCCCTTCCCGTGGTGCGTGCGGGTGTATATTTGCTCTCGTGTCCTTCTACCAATGGCATGATTTCATGATTTATAGATCAGTGATCAATTATACTAGTTTAGATACCACCAGGTGAGCTCAAAATCTTTGTTTGTTACTTCAAAAGAATAATCTTATCAATTGGTCATTAATATCTATATTGAAGAATAATTTGTTAAATATGTTGATGCTATTAACTAAAAAAAAACGACAGTAAACTTCAATTACTAATTCGATTACAGTACTACCGTATGTGGTGTAGTTAAGTTAGTGACATCAACAAGTGAAACCGCAGTATACCTTCTAAATGTTGTTTATCTCTATAAACCAGGGAGATATCTCTTTAAAAGGTGATTCCACCTTGTCTAAACCCTCCAAGCGTTTTATTACATGATCAAGAAACATAACTCGATGATTTATAGGCCTAATGTTCTCTCGCGCGGTTGGGAAACTGTCTCACTGTAAAAAAAGGGTCACTAAACTAGGCCATATTGGGAAGTCAATACCTTTGATGTTTACTTACAGAAACTTTTAAAGTATTTCAAAATTCACTGCGAGCGAGTGAAGCACATGTGTTGGTGCATTTCGCTATTATACACAGTTTCAAAGAAGGTCATTTAAGGTCATTGAGATTTGACCATGTTTTGTGTATTATATTAAAGTCTTAATTAACCAAGGTTAAGTTTTTGAAATGTCATCATAACTTAGAAATATGGACCTAGTTAATGAAACTTGGACATAATGGTAATCAAGTATCACTGATACTAGTTTTGCGTAAGTTTAAAGATCAAAGGTCATTTAGGATCAATGAACGTTGACCATATTGGGGGTATTGTCTGAAATGTCATCATAAGTATGTGATTATAGTTTTTGAAAAACTTAAGGTTGATCAAGTATCATTGATCGTTTAGTGTGAGTTTAATTTCATATGATCGAGGTCAAGGGTCATTTAGGGTCAATGAACTTTGACTGTCTTGTTTTCAAAGTCAGCTCTGCTGATATATTGAATCACAAAAGCAGGCGAGAATGCCAGAGGCACTCAAGTTGTCTTAAAACTGAACATGATAAAATATTTTTCTTTTAGAGTGGGATATGAATTTGATATCTATTATGATATATCCACTATACATATATTTTTCCATTATTTTTTTTGAAAAGAAAACTACATTTTAGTAGTGTGAACTTACAAACTCAAATCATCACCAATATTTTATGCTTTTATTTAAAGTTAGCGTCATCTTGAGCATCTTTTTTGAAAAATTCCAGTTGCGTGTGGCATTGTCGCGTTTATTGCAGGGGCCGCGGAACGGTTTTCAAAGTATGTGTGAGGGGGGGGGGCTGACCATGCTAAAATCACACACAATCATACTTATGGTCATTTTAACGTTTTTGTACACGATTTTGGAAAAAAAAGTGGGGGCTGAAGCCCCCCCCCCGGTTCCGCGGCCCCTGTATTCGTTGAATCATGCACGGGAGTAGAAACTCTCCAATAGAATGCTGTACAATATTTAAGATTAGAAGATGCCCCCCCCTCTCCGTAGCTGTTTAAGTATGACTGTGAAACGGATGCCCGATCTCCTTTCAATCAGTCACTTCATGACCTTTAAGCGTCACAGACAATGAGTTACATTAACGGTCCTATATGATTGATGATCGAATTATTGTTGACTTCTATTAACTTACAATGTCAATGCACGGCCAAATCTATAAGTCCACGAAGAAGGTTTACCACATAAGTACATTGTTAATGGTTAGATTAAAACATAAACCTCTTCAGAAGCAAGGATGTCGCCATAAAGCTTGTATAACACTGGATAATGATACCATCATCATTGATAATGAACAAAATAGATGGAAAATGACATTACAAACGTGATGAATTATATTTGATTTATCAAACTTCCTTGAAGTGCGAAATGTGGGTTTATTTTTTCAACCTACCTATTTGCCACCAAATCATAATCAAAGATTAAATAGCATTCATCGGACGACGGTGGTATATACAAATGCACATCATCTGGGTATCATTTAATGATAATTACACAATTTCTATGACAACTTTACGATCAATCAAATCAAACGATTTTAGTAGTTTTAAACTGTTATTTCAAATTTGTTATTGTATGTTTTGTGAAACGGTCCCCTGATCTTCGGTGGTATGTCCAAATGGATGAACCTGTCAAGTTACACACTCACTAAATATTCAATTTTATTGGAAATGGCAAATACTTTTTTCCTTCAATAATGAAATGTTTCTTTTTTTTAAATCATTATTGGACCTTATTTTTCTTATGAAATATCAAAGAGTTCCTGCGCACCAAAAGCTAGAAAATTGAAATAATTTATAGAACGCACGTATATATTATATTACAATATCAAACGAATATAAAGAGTGACATCATTAGCTACCTCTGTTGCACAACATCTGGCGAGGTGCACAATATTAGTATGACGGGGGTGTGGGGGAAATAAGCGAATATTGAAACCGAGATACTTATCTAATTACATCCAATTTGGTGAAATTCTGTGTTATATTAATATTTTTCCAAAACAATTTACAGATGTAATAAATTTGGCCTTGATTAGAAAGAGAACGTCACGATGTAACCTCTTAAAGGGGAAGTTCAAATAAGAGAAAAAATAATGAAACATATTGCCGAAGGTTAGAGAAATATCCATCAGAGAATAAAAAGTGACGTCATAGAGAGCAGCTTTCCTAAATATCGTATTAATTACAGAAACGTAATTTTCTCAAAAAATTGCAATGGTTTTTACCATACCTAGTATATCAATAATAAAATCATTTCATACCCGTTCCTAAAAACGAAGCCCCCCCCAAAAAAAAGTCATCACGAATCATTTAAAAATGGAAATTTATGCATTTTATAGGACATAACATTTGGGACAGCTGCTCGTTTATGACGCCACAAATCCCAAATTTGAAACTCTAATAACTTTATTAATCTGTAATGGATTTTCCTCAAACCTTCACCGATATTTGTTATTATTTTTCCTGCTATTTTTACAACAAACTTTTCTTCTCGCTGAACTTCCCCTTTAATGACTATCGAATATAGTTATATGTAACCTCCAGCTCGTATGTCCATTGATCATGCAATCTTGCTAAAAGGAAACAAGATTGCAAACAAGTAATAATCCTTGATAATGCAATGTCTATGTAAGTTGTTAATTTTGGAATATATTAGCCCTTTTTTCATCTTCAACCTAAAAAACAAGGAAAAAAGGAACAAGCATATCATTAATTTGAAAAAACAAAAGCGAAGGAAACCTTATAAAAAGCGAGAAAAAAGAGAGAGGCATGAAAATAATATCTCACTTCCTTTTGACCTCATTTAATCCTAAACTCAAGAACTAATCAACCATAATAGGCCTATGTGTAATCTGAATTCATTTTTTACGATTAATCCAATCTAAGATTGTACATTCCATTGACAAGTCACAGACGAGGACATCCATAAAGAGCAATGATTAATGTTTAATTTATCGTCACTGATGTCGTTTCAGCCATACATAGACCGATGTTGATACCAATGCTAAATCAAGGCTAAACAAAGGACATGCTGTGGGTTTGTATGTGAGTTGAAGGAGAGGCTGAAACATTGGAGGAAAATGACAGTAAGATAGGAGTGAGAAAGGAATGGCAGAGGTAATAATGGCAGAGGTAGAAATGGCAGAGGTAGAAATGGCAGAGGTAAAAATGGCAGAGGTAAAAAATTGCACAGGTCAAAATGACAATGGTAAAAGTGGCACAGGTAAAAATGGCAGAGGTGACGACGACATAAAAGAGAGAGCCGCAAAATTAGTCATAAAATTGTATTGACCTTGAACGGACTCTTGTCGACGAAATAGGCTATATAGTTGATTACATATTATTTGTGTTGTTTTTTCCATTATTTTAGATCTATACTTTTTCAGTTGATATGATTAATCTCAAATATTGTCTTGCCAAAATGATTTCAATTGTAGGGAGTGATGAACAGAATTATCTTGGGTAATTCGTAATTAAACAATTAAACAGTAAGCGCCACCATGAACCCACAGAAGTAGTAAAGTTCTGGAATATATACATCGAACCACTTGCACGCGTTCCATTCATGACATTTTCCCGCCTTTAAAAGTTGCTCGTCAGTGTGAAGAGTGTCATATAAAAAAATCAAAAGGTGTGTATGATCATTGATTATAGATAAGAAACCTTCTGTATAAAACTAATTTGCTTTATCTTCACATCGGTTACACTTCGTAATTCCAAAGGTTCGTAATACCAAAACACGTAAATTGCCTATACCTCGATGTTCGTTAATCCGAAAACGTAAAAGGGTTCGTTAATCCGAACATTTTTGGCGTTATTCCGAAAGTTCGATAATCCGAAAAAGAAATAAGGTTCGATGTTCCGAAAGGTCGTTAGTCCGAAAACGAAATAAGGTTCGTTGTTCCGAAGGTTTCTTAGTCCGAAAACGAAATAAGGTTAGTTAATCATTTAGTTTTCGGACTAACGAACCTTCGGAATTACGAACCTCATTTCTTTTTCGGATTAACGAACCTCATTTCTTTTTCGGAATTAAGAACCTCATTTCTTTTTCGGACTAACGAACCTTCGGAAGTACGAACCTTCGGAATAACGAATCTTCGGAATATCCGAACCGTTGGAATAACGAAGCTTCGGAATTACGAATGTATGCGCTTCACATCATAATGGATCCGAATAGTTATTGATATGTCACGCATAGTTTTATTATGTTATTGATGCAATAGCAATTATGGTTAAGTATTTTTCATTTTTTTCATAGCAATAACTCGTTGCAGCTGTTTAGTTCAAGTACTGTAGATGCTATAGGTTCCTTAACTAGTTTCTATCGTAACGGTCTTTCAGGAGCGAAAGTTAATTTATTTGTCTGTTGAAGTGCTGACGGTATAAGAAATATTTTATTTTTTTTTTAAGTATATGACATTTCATTTGTTTTTTGTTACGCGATATTAAGAAAATGACATTTCATTTGTCTTTGTTACGCGATATATGGGAAAGCTGCTAGCATATGAAGTCACCAACAAAAATTAAAATTCAATTAACTTTTTTTTTTAATCTCTCGGTTCGTCAAGTGTTTCTTTAGTGGTTCTTATGACGCGAAATCGACTTTTTCCAAGAGCAGTTATAAAGATTCACTGAAGTGCACAAATATTACTCCGCAATCCTTTATGTACATGTAGTACAGATCACAATAAAAACAGATCTCACCCGCTTCATAAAAAAACTATAATGATACCCAGCACTTCGGAGTATACAAAATTATTTTCCTTTTATCTTATTTTTTTGTTGTCGTTGAGTTTGTTAAGTTTTATGTGCTTGTTGACGTGTGAAAGAGGCCGGAGAATTGAATTCAGAAGCTTTCAAAATAGTCGTCACTGTCGTGTAACGGTATGGACCTTCAAACTTTCTATCATGATACCGTCCTCTTTTTATGATCGTTCTCATTATTTTTTGCATCATGGTTGCAATATTTGAACGCATGCGCAGTTTTATACATTTAGTTGTAACGTGACAGGTAAAATAAGTTTTGATTTTTCTGATATCTTCGTAATAATTTCACACATGAAAAAATCATGAAGTTACTTTTCATTTCTCATTTTCTTTCTCATTCAAACCCTGGCCTGAAGTATATCGGTATGCCTATATTAATTGATATTTCTTTTTCCTCGTCCAGCTCCTCCTTCTTCTATTCTTCTTCTCCTTCGGATTCTTCTTCTTATTCTTAACATTCTCCTTCAAATTCTTTCAAGTTTCTTTACATTCATGACATTTGTCATATTCCTCGTTTTTTTGTCTATTACAGTCTTATGAGGCAGGCAAAATGCCAACAGAAATCCTTAACAAACGGAATAATTTGTTCCTTTTTTTTCCAACCCCTTCTTCGCTCTCTTCATTCGCATTCTGAGTGTTATTGTCCATTTCCCAGCACTTCATCGTTAAATAATTTGATAAACGAATTAATTTCAACCACCCATTCGAAAGTTCGCGCCTCCAGCATTATTCGTTTGCGTATGTCCATTTTTTTCTATAGTTTATATCCTTCTAAGGATTTAGGGTCTTGTTAATCTTATCATCTTGTCCAACAATAGAATAGAAACGAATGGAGGTATGGAGGAAATGAAGAAGTTTGTATACAAACAATCCTTAGCATGGTTGAAAGAAACAAGTGGTAAAGGGTTTTAAGGTGTGGCAGGAGAAGCGGCTTAATTCAAGACAGCGGAAAATCTAATAAAACTAATAAAGAAAATAAGGAAATAAACATCGAAACATCTGATAGCAAAATTCTTTCGGATTAGTTCTTCAAAGCAGGAGGGGGAAAACAAAGGGGGGATGAGAAAAAGATTCCCATTAAATCCGGGGGGGGGGATTTTTCAACAAAATCTCTGATCGAGGAAACTATAACAAAGACAAGTCCCTGGAAAATTTTCAGGAGGTGGGCGACTAGAGCAGAAAATGAATTATGAACGCTTTGTATATCATGCAGACGAATAAATAATCAAGCCAAAAAATAATAATTTGCCATCATTACATTTGCCTGCATTACTTCGAGATTTAAGACATACCCATATCTTGTCCCAATTGTACATATTTGGTATGATGAACTTAGGGTCTTGGGAACGATTTATTTATTAAACTGGGGGTGCTGATGTCAATTTGAAGAGGAAAAAAGGTTTTCACTACAAAATGGAAGACACATCGGTCCAGAGAAATTTGACAAGCACCCCCCCCCCCCAAAAAAAAAAAAAAATCCCTACAAAATGAAAGTAATGTTGGTTAAAATTTTCCATGTTTATACATCTACCAGAATACCGGAGGGTGCTGCCTCCACTGCAAAAACTCCGGTGTTGATTTAATACCAGCCCGGAATCTATATGTCCACACCAGAGAAGTGTAAACCAAACCAGTTTCGTTTTGGTCTAACACCGTATAGGTGTTTATACAACACCATTTAGTATCAAAACAGCAAAGATTCCGGGCTGGTGTTAAATCAACACCGTAGTTTTTTGCAGTGTATGGAGAATAATACCCGCAGACACTCAATGATTTTTTTTTTTGGGGGGGAAGGCTTCAGCAACCCCGCTTCCCAGGGCCATGGATAGACTTTATTTATTCTTAAGCTGATGAGAGTTTTTCTCTTACCGAGATCTCATCTTCTATTTTTAAACCAATCACATTCTTTGTCAGACATGTCAGATGTCTTGATTTAAGTTTTCAGTATACCATTTTGATGTGTTTCATGTATTTCAATACAACAAGCTATTTTCGGTCTGACTATACGTAATTATATCTATCATTCATGTCATTCAAATGACGAAAGACAAAATATTTGTATAATTCTCTGAATAACGGGCGCGAAACTCGAAAGGGAAAATCCCATATATGAATAAGTGGTCATGATGAAAGTATCAAAATAAAGAATCCTTACAAACTCTTTATCGATTGGTTGGAATTACGAAAATCAAAAAACATCTAACTGGAATAGTTCCAGCTTAAACTAAGAAAAAAGCTTTCTCGGCTTCGGGACAATGACACAATTCCAGGGTTCTTTTTATTCGCTTTCTTTTTATATTACACTTCTTGATTTTGTTCGATTGTTTGTGTAAATAAAAGGAATTTTCAAGCACTGAGACTGCGAGATCGTAATAGTTTGTTAAAAATCTTCGAAGCGGCTGGTAGAGTGTATCCAAGCGTTTCCCTTACACCAAATCTATTACGAAAGGTGAACAGCATCTGTGGGCTATTTTCTGACAAAGAAAACCTTACAATTCGAAATTGCTCATCCCTATTGAAAAGACTCTCCTCGATATTTAGGTTGTTTTGTGTAAATAGTGGTGATTTAACTCTGAAGGCTGCAGTGTTTGAATATGAGGTCAATAGGAAATTACCCAGGGAGCTGAACACAAAATTAGTTTGGTGTGAATTTTGTTACGTCTGATAAAAGTGTTTACTTTCACGCTTTCAAAAGTTTTCCGTTTTGAAGTACTTTGCTCTCCCAGCGAAGGATCATTTGTTTCCTATATATATTTTATCACCCGGAGGTTGAAAAAATGAAAGGAAATGATTACTCTCTGGGTCTGAGTAATTTAAATCATGAAGAGGTATTGAGAGCGTTTCACCAAAAGTAAGGTGTCTTTGACAACCATCCTTGATTCCGATTGGCCGAGGACAGTTCCCATATTAATTGTCGAATAAAACAAGTGTAACGCCTCTGGAAGTCTCGCCTGCGTTACACGATTTGATATACCAGCAATGCTGACTTAAAAAAAAGACTATTAAATAACTATTCATAAAAGAAAACACTCATATGATAATAAAATACTATGTCCATTTACCCAACATGACCTTTGACTATGATCATGTGACCTCAGACATGTGCAAAACAACTCGATTACCCTTATGAACTACATGTGTAGATCCATAAACTTTTAAAGTTTTGATGCCAATTCAACAAATTTTAGACATAATGGAAATCGTGAACTATTTTAGAACTAAAATAAATGGTGATGAATAATACGAAAATCCAAATGGGAAAACTACATGTGTGGCCCACTGCAGTGGCTTGGTGCAACATACAGACCAAGATTTCTCTGTGGAATAGTGGTACTCTTACAAACTGCCTTTAAAATCCTCATCGCCATCATCATCTTGATCAAGGTCAATTAATAGAATCATTACCACCATTATCATCACCATCCACATTTATCATTTACATCATTATTCTTCTCATCACAAACATCAGCAGCAGTTGGAACACCAGCAGCAACAACCTTATTACCACCAAATTTCTACTCCTCATCATCATCATTGATAAATAAACATAGCTCCTGCCTATTAATATCACAATCATACAAATCATCTTCAGTCTCTATATTTCATGACCATAATGACCAAATCATTTGCGTATTTTGGTATTTATTAGCACATAATACATGAATATTCATTATATATTACAGGTGTGATCATACATAATTTTACACATCTAATAATTTTTTTGTGACACGATGGTTGTATGAAATAAAATCATTTGAAAGATATACATGCTCTTGTATGATTTAAGGTAAAAAAACTTTCTAGAAATTGGTAAATAAATATGGGGCAATTATTTGCATCCAAATGATGAAAATACTTGCCTTAAGGAAATATGGAGCATAAGCTATTATCCTGTAGTTTAAAAATGATAATGAATACCAGTAATATATAGGTTCACATGAATATATCAAAAATTAAAATCCAACTGGTTTAAATATATATATTGCATTATAATTGTGGTATATCATCAGCTTGAGACAATGTCTCTTTTCTAGAAACAAAATAATGTCTTCTACCAAAAAGAATAAGAGCTATATATATCGTATTTACATGTGATCGGCTTTTGGTTCTGAACCTTGCACCGCGTTTACACGCTGTTACAGCTCGCGGTGCAGAATCGACTCACGTGTCAAAAACCTGAAATGATACGCACACCAACAATATACGTCATAATAAAGACAACGCTGGATCCGTGCGCTTACAACTACGTCACAATGGTGAAGTAAATAAAATGCGCACTGATTGCCGATGCAGAATCAGCTTTCTGCTTACACGTAGTAAAAAAGCCAATTCTGCATCGGTTCGCGGTTCTGAACCTACTACTTTGGTGGTGCAAAATTGTCGATTCTGAACCGAGAGCCAATGCAAGGTAATCCCGTTTACATGCTATAAAAAAGCCGATGCAAAAGCAGATCACATGTAAACACGGTAATAGTTAGGAATAAACACATTGCACCTTAATACAACTTTAAAAATCAATGGACATTCTCTCTGAATGAGTAGGCTAAGAATCATTATAACCGGTCTTTACTTTGAAATAACATTATTCTCAAAGTACCATACAAGCAAATCAGCTGAAGTGACCTGCAAACTATTATTTTTTTATATGTGCTTTGTATTTGATTTATGCTTGCTTTTAATAAATTGTTCAAATAATGTAATGTGACCATATCTTGTTCCAAAATTCATTGAGGGCATTTTCAAGTGAATTTGAGACCAGAACCTTTTCATTTCTAACCACTATTCATGATTATGTTCTAACCCTTTATAAGGTGTTAGCTGGTAAAAAGCAACTCCATTTCCTCCTGTTGCTAAACCACCTTCATTTTAATCATAAATGTTACTGTGACACAATAAGCCTGAAGAGGGCGCTAGTTAGAATGAGAGGCAGAACCAGGGGATAGGGGATGAGTGTAAAAGCCCAGGGTCTCGTTTCATAAAGACTTGTTGTAGTAACAAATGCAGAATTTCTACAACAAATTTACCATCAGCCAATCAGAAAGAAGGATTTCAGTAGCTTTAAACTGTTATTGCAAATTATAATAACAAGTTTTATGAAATGGGTCCCCGGTCTGTGTGTGTACTTGTTACCAGGCTTTAGTTTGTAGGGGCTTGATGAGGATGCCAGGGACAAATCATTACATGATGTCAAGAATGGACTCTATCGAAGGAAATTAATGACTTTAGGCTCACCAATGTTCCGGTGATAGCTGAAAGATTAATGAAGGTGATGACAGGCCTCCAACAAGAGATTCATCTGATATACCTTGTCTATGGGCAGAGTGTGGAAGAGGAAATCTAGCATCTTTGGACAACCTTCTTGAGACTACGCTCAGCTGATCTCAAACTCAAGCAGAGTAAATGCCACCTGTTCTCCTAGGCCATGTTGAAGAATCGGATGGCATCTCTACTGATCTAGACAAGATGAGGGCGATTGCAGACTAGTGCTAGTTGTTCAAGGATTTGCTGAAATTGCCCCATCTCTACATGCCATGATAGCAAAGTCAATGGAGTGATAGCTGTTGTTTGACAAAATACGGTTTAAGAGGGTGCCTTTTATAATAAGGGGCAGGGCTAGGAGGTTGGGTAAAATGGCCAAGGTCTATGTGTGGACAACGGTAACTGTTGTCACAGGAGTGCAGTTTAGTTCCAGGATGCAGTTATGTAACATTTTCCTCTGTGTATTCAATGTAGGATGTGCACATAAAATGCTTGCTTCTCCAGTATAATTTGCCTAGCTGTTAGGGTTTTGGACACACATGTGTTGTTTTTTGCTATAAAACAAATATGTACTGCTCTGCATTCGGATGGCAGTGAAAATCACTCCCTCAATGCCCTTCATACCAACCCTTCTATCACCCCTCAGCCAAGGCCTTGGGGTGATATAAGGGTGAATATGAAATGCACCTTGGGAATGATAATTTACACAGTCAATATTTGTATACTGTGAGTCAGAGCAGGCATGCTGAATGATTGCTATTGTGTGTTACATTCAGGGTAGGAAATAATTTTTATTC
This sequence comes from Lytechinus variegatus, assembly GCF_018143015.1. Lineage (NCBI taxonomy): Eukaryota > Metazoa > Echinodermata > Echinoidea > Temnopleuroida > Toxopneustidae > Lytechinus > Lytechinus variegatus. The sequence goes on along the minus strand of NC_054740.1, from coordinate 82,981,770 downwards.
TTAAGGGCTTTTTTCTTTTCCACATTCAGGCGATTACAGAATTAGGGCTATTTCTTTCATTTTATGGGCTACTTTTTAGGGGTAAAAAGTACTTGTGCAGTAAAAGCAAATATTATTCTTCTGCCACAGAACAGATCTCGGGTTGACTCTAGAAAGAGTGGTTTCCCCAATGCTTGCAATTCGGGGGAATTTTAGAGGCGATTTGGGCTTTCACGCTTAGGTATCTCCTACTGCATGAGATCAATAGTAATGAACATCCCTGAATGCAATTTTGATATCAATGACAATTCAAAAGAGACTAAATCCTGATAGACAAAGGGCAAAGTTGTGGACTTCAAAAAATGTTATCACTAACAAGTTTAATGAAGCAATGGCAAGAAGTTAACCTAGTTGAAATGACATTAAAGAGCATCTAGTACCTTACATCATTCAGTCTGCCCAAAACGAAACTCACACTAATTAGCTGTAAGAATATTGGAAGCTTCAACTCTGAACATTACACTCCGATAAGTATCAAGAAACATGGCGTCAAGTCATGTTAGATGTACATGTATAAATGTGAAAGGTTTCATCCTAACGCAGTGAAAAATATCAGAGGTGGTGTCAAGTCATGCTGGCTATATGACTGCTGGAGGCTTCAACTCTAAATCTTGCACTCTGATCAACACCAAGACATAAGGGTGCCAGGGAAGACCAAGGACCTGTAAAGGAACCCTTGGGGCCTTGACAAGGCCTTCACTGGAAAGAAGTGTCCTCTGTGAATGCTCCGGCAAGTCTGAAATCATCATCCAGCAGCACACAGTACATCCTCTGGGGCGTCGGCCTGGAGTACGGGGCTGGGCGTGGCACCGTGCTGCGGAGGATGAACTCTCTGCCAGCGGGACGAGGGAAGTCTGGGACGGATGATGATGATCCGCCACTGATCTTGTCCTTGTCTGAGATGGGTGGTGATGAGTAACCTTCACTATTGTCTCCCTGATCTAATGAGTCATCAGTTAGCATATGTGCAGACTGGAAAAAGAAGTGTCAATGAATTTATTAAATTCTAAATGGATTAGGTAATCTTGCAAAACAGAGCTGAGCGGTTCGAATTACTATCAGTGATTGTAATATAGTCAAGAAATGAAAAATCTACTGAAAAAAATTAGTATGCTAATTATGAAGAAGTATATAAAGCAAACCCAAATACAGCTTCATTAATGGCAGTAGTCTTTCATAAATATCTTGATAGCATTTATTACAAAACCTGTATCAATCTACCCATCTGGGGCCCATAACACAAAGCTTAGCAATCATCATAGAGCATTTTTAAAAGATTGATTGTATTGAGTGTAATGCACATTTGTGAAAATCAAATGTCCAATTATCTAATGTGTTATGGGACTCAGATCTAAAATCTATGCTGCAACATAAAAAAATGGATGATGTACCAATATTTTATTTTATTGTTCAACATATTGTTACATGATACTTGCCAAGACCAAATTACTCAAAGATCTAAGATACATGTATACTCAATATTTCATCAATTAATTGCCCCCCCTCCCCCAAAAAAGAAAAGAGTGCACAAATCTACAAAAGATTAATACCCATTAAAATATGGTTTTGAAATAACAGAGTAAATACAGTTGTAGAATTGGTTTGATTGGCACTGACCTATGGTTAATGTAGATGGGTTATCATGACAAAATACCTTCTGCCCCACTAAAAAAATGATGTGTAACATGAATGGATCATTCATAATTCATCTTAACTTTGAAAATATGATTGAACTAACCCGTTGAGCAGCGCTGTAGAGTTTATGAATAATGCCTCCTACCACGCCCCTCCCAGCCTTGTGAACAAACACCTCCGGCTGCTCCTGTAGTTTGGTCACAAACTCCTCCAGTTCCTGCATAGCCGCATGGCTTAGATGGTCTGTTCCACTTTCAGCGGAGGGGAGAAACTTGGCTCGGAGGGACTGGTCTCTTGCGATGATGACTTCTACAAGCCCGACCTGCTTAACTATTTCCTGTATGACAAAAAGATGAAATAGGGGGACTGTTTCATGAGGCTGTTAATAAAGTTAAAAACAATTTTTACCCATTGAAATATTTTAGGGTAAAATGATTCCATAATCATTTATAATCATATAAAATAATCAATTGATTGTACCTCCCGACCCATTTGCACAATTTCTAATTAACCTTATACACTCAAGCAACTGAACGCATTAAACCTTTTTCATAAGTACAAAGCAGAAGCAAATTGTTTCAGGAATGTCCATCATAGGGGGTTAGATCTATGGAATTGTCTTCATGATGAAGTACAATATTGATCATTCTAAGCAAAGCTTGATATTGTGAAGTATGCATTGTGATGGCATACAAAGGAAATATCATCACACTATGCAAAGTAATGAAGAGAAGTGGAATGCCTCTGGCCGTCTCACCTGCATCACGGGGTTCAATATAGCAGCAGTGCTGACTTTGAAAACTACTCTAACTCGCACAAGATGTTCAGTGATACATGGTTACTCTTATGTCCACTTTTTATGAACTAGACCAATAAACTTACAGAGATATGATGGTTATTCAACAAACAAGTGGAATGCCTCTGGCCGTCTCACCTGCATCACGCGGTTCAATATAGCAGCAGTGCTGACTTTGAATACTACTCTAACTCGCACAAGATGTTCAGTGATACATGGTTACTCTTATGTCCACTTTTTATGAACTAGACCAATAAACTTACAGAGATATGATGGTTATTCAACAAAAAAACCCAACATGGCCAAAGTTCATTGACCTTACATGACCTTTGACCTTAATCATGTGACCTGAAACTTGAACAGGATGTTCAGTGATACTTGATTACTCTTATGTACAAGTTTCATGAATCAGATCCATAAACTTTCAAAGTTATGATGGTAATTCAACAGATACACCCAATTCGGCCAAAGTTCATTGACCTTTGACCTTGGTCATGTGACCTGTAACGCGCACAGGATGTTCAGTGATACTTGATTACTCTAATGTGAAAGTTTAATTAACTAGACCAATAAACTTTCAAAGTTATGATGGTAATTCAACAGATACCCCCGATTCGGCCAAAGTTCATTGACCCTAAATGACCTTTGACCTTAATCATGAGACCTGAAACTTGCACAAAATTTTCAGTGATGCTTGATTACTATTATGTCCAAGTTTCATGAATCAGATCTATAAACTTTCAAAGTTATAATGGGAATTCAACAGATATCCCCAATTCAGCCAAAGTTCATTGACCCTAAATGACCTTTGACCTTGGTCATGTGACGTGAAACTCATGCAGGATGTTCAGTGATACTTGATTAACCTTATGTCCAAGTTTCATGAACTTGGTCCATATATTTTCTAAGTTATGATGACATTTCAAAAACTTAACCTCAGGTTAAGATTTCGATGTTGAATCCTCCAACATGGTCTAAGTTCATTGACCCTAAATGACCTTTGACCTTGGTCATGTGACATGAAACTCTAATAGGATGTTCAGTAATACTTGATTAACCTTATGGCCAAGTTTTATTAACTAGGTCCATATACTTTCTAAGTTATGACGTCATTTCAAAAACTTAACCTCAGGTTAAGATTTGATGTTGACGCCGCCGCCGCCGCCACCGCCGCCGCCGTCGGAAAAGCGGCGCCTATAGTCTCACTTTGCTTCGCAGGTGAGACAAAAACCCCAACATGGCCAAAGTTCATTGACCTTACATGACCTTTGACCTTGATCATGTGACCTGAAACTCGAACAGGATGTTCAGTGTACTTGATTACTCTTATGTACAAGTTTCATGAATCAGATCCATAAACTTTCAAAGTTATGATGGTAATTCAACATATACACCCAATTCGGCCAAAGTTCATTGACCTTTGACCTTGGTCATGTGACCTGAAACGCGCACAGGATGTTCAGTGATACTTGATTACTCTAATGTCCAAGTTTAACGAACTAGACCAATAAACTTTCAAAGTTATGATGGTAATTCAACAGATACCCCCGATTCGGCCAAAGTTCATTGACCCTAAATGACCTTTGACCTTAATCATGAGACCTGAAACTTGCACAAAATTTTCAGTGATGCTTGATTACTATTATGTCCAAGTTTCATGAATCAGATCTATAAACTTTCAAAGTTATAATGGGAATTCAACAGATATCCCCAATTCGGCCAAAGTTCATTGACCCTAAATGACCTTTGACCTTGGTCATGTGATGTGAAACTCATGCAGGATGTTCAGTGATACTTGATTATCTTTATGTCCAAGTTTCATGAACTAGGTCCATATATTTTCGAAGTTTAATGACATTTCAAAAACTTAACCTCAGGTTAAGATTTTGATGTTGATTCCTCCAACATGGTCTAAGTTCATTGACCCTAAATGACCTTTGACCTTGGTCATGTGACATGAAACTCTAATAGGATGTTCAGTAATACTTGATTAACCTTATGGCCAAGTTTCATGAACTAGGTCCATATACTTTCTAAGTTATGATGTCATTTCAAAAACTTAACCTCAGGTTAAGATTTGATGTTGACGCTGCCGTCGGAAAAGCGGCGCCTATAGTCTCACTCTGCTATGCAGGTGAGACAAAAAAATCATGGCAATCAAATCAGTTGTTTATAAGCTCATGCCAAACTTTTCCAACCTTTTAAGTGAAACAACCACGCCTCTTTTTGCACTTTGGATTATGTTAAGAGTAAAAAGAAAAGAGTGTTATGTGCTGCTAAGTGAGATAAAATATTTTTCATTCACAAGTAATTTAGTGCACTCTTCAACCTCAAAACACGTAACCCAAAACCTGCAATCTACAGTAACAGATCCAAAATGAGAGACTTGTATTTTGTTTTATAATCTTTTGTTGAAGGAGTCAAAGAAAGTGAAAGAGTAGAAGAAGGAAGAGACGAACAAATATTGTACTTCACAGAAAAGAAAGACATAAAAAATTGGAAAAGGAACATAATGACAGAGACTAAGAAGTTAAGATGAAGACGAAGATGAAACGAAAGCCTATCTGATGAGTTCTTATTAGAAACAGGAAGGGTGGATAGGGTGCAACCCCTCATCACTAATTTCTTATTAATAAAGCAGATACGAACCAAAAGCGCCATCTCGAGTCCTCAAGTACTCATACCTGGCCAGTTTCCTAACCCACAATGCTAGTGTAGTCTAGTAAAATAGACTCACTTGAATGATAACATGTTAATTAACTACTCAATACATTTATACCACAATAATTACGTTAACAAAGGCAAAACAATTACTTTTCCTCTTAAAACATTGTAGTTTCTCTATACAAAAATACAATTATAGGTCAATGAATTCTCTGTATTATTAGAAGATATCTGAAAACGTATATTTTGAGACTATGTATTTATAACACACAGTTAACACGAGAAAACACACAGTTCACTCCCCCTTTAAAAGGCAGATAAATTTTGGTTACTGACCTCGTATTTCTTGATATCTTGGACAGGTGCTCTGGTCATCCTAGATGCAGTGTTCAGAAGCTGAGGGAAATGAGGCTTCAGTGATGGTACTTTCTCTGCACCTACACATGGTAAAATGAAGGTAAACTAATCTGTTAGCAAACCCAAGTAATTTGAAGCAATCGGTATTCCCAATCTTATTTATCTTGATCATCATCACCATAAGCACTAAGACAGTGACTACTTTTTATTGCACATCTTTCATACTCATATTAACCTCTGAGTTTCAAGTGATGTATCTGTATAATAAAATTGACACTGTGACCAACATAAAGAAATTGAGATATCCTATATCATCAACACCAACACTACCACAACCATTCTTATCCTCCTCATCATCATTATTGCTAACAGCTTCATCATCACAAATATTACTAGCACCATAATCATAATCATCACCATCATAATCATTATCAACACCCTTGCAATCCTCCTCCTCATCATCATCATCATCATCATCATCGTCATCATGATCATCATCATCATCACCACCATTATGATCATCATCCTCATCATCATCGTCATCATGATCATGATCATCATCACCACCATTATGATGATCATCATCATCATCATCTAAACTTCACAGCACCATTATCACAATTATCACAAATAAAAAATTAAAATCACCATCACCATCCTACCTGCTTTTTCCAATCTTTGCAGAGCGGCATGGACCAGGGCAGGTAAGAGGTGTAAGACTAGCTCGGAAGGTTTCAGAGATGCCAAAAAATGGAGGACCTTTTCTGCTTCCTTGGTATCATCAAACAATCTCTTCTGCCGATGACTAGGAACAGCTCTCGACTGACTCCAAACCTCCTGCCACGTGTTACCTGGCAACTGTACACACAAGCAAAAGTAGACAAGACCATCATTTTAGATCTACTCATACCAAACTAAAAGACAATAAGCTGAAAATAAGTAAAAAAAAATTATGTTGACTTCTTTTTTCAAAAGAAATCCTCCTTAGGACAGGACCTTTGCTCTTCTGGTTGCTTGCATACAAGCATTCATGCTTTCTTATCCATCAGGTATCACACAAACACCATCACCATTAGAAACTACTTCACAGCAGGTTAAAGAGGGAATTTCCCATAACATCTTTTAATCCTTCAGTTTTTAAATGATGAAGGATGAGGGAGCATCAATAATACTGTGACACACTGCATGCAGTGAATCTAACAGACAAAATTCTTCTGAAGAATTTTGAAATAAATTTTCATTTCATTTACCTGCATTCTCTGGCTGAGTTGACCTCTGACCCTACCCTCAGACCCCTGTTCATCTGCCGGCAGAAGAGGGTCATCTAGATCCACCCAATCCCGAGGGGAGTACCATCTGACAAAGTCTTCTAAGGTGCATCCTGGGTTGGCAGCCTAAGGGTCAAAGGTTTATCAAGTTAGCTCACTAAAGTTTCATCCTTATCAGATTTAATTGTCTTAAATGATTAGAGAATACTGATTATAATGCACTGAATAATTGCTGCATGATATTAAGAATTTAGAATACTAGTAATGGAAATGGTAAGAAACTGATTAAGTTCTGCTGATTACTACATTCAGGTTCTGCACAAATGTGCATGAATGGGATGGTTTTGGTCCTATTTTGAACAAGGGACATCTTGAAAACAATCCTTTCAGTTGGACTATTTTACCATAATTTTCTTTCCGAACTTTGAAATTTGAAACTTTGCAAAAATCGTCAACTTTTCCCACATCTTTCCTTTATGATTTACAGTGAAATGTCAAAGATATATATACATTGCAGAAACATAAATATACATTGCTAAATGCCTATTAATCCACCAGAAATTAAGGTACATGGTAAACTTGATCAAAAACAATGACTGCATTTCAATTAAAACTTTACCTTGAAAGACTCCATATCTGACAAAAGGCAAGCACTCTGCATCCTGGCTCTAAGTTCCATCCCTTCTGAGGAGGTTCCAAGTTGGGCTAAGACCTCAGCATGTTCCTCTAACATATCTTCTGTCATGGGTGCTGGATCCTATCAATAAGGATATCAAGATCAGGGTCAAAGCCAAATGTTTGGTCAAACAAGCACTTCAAATCATCTGACATCCATCAATCAATCGATTGCAAAATTGCAAATGATGTTTGGTTTCAATTACAAATGAATATTTTGCAACACTCCCTCAGTCAAAAAACTATATTTGATTCTAAGAGATTTGACTTGGCATGACTGACCATTCCCGTAATACAACTAACCTGGGTAACTGGAATGTACAGAACTTCATTGGTGTGTAGTAATCTGAGTTCTCCGCATGGTTTTAATCTTCCTTCCGGTTTCATCCCTTCCTTTCCGTCCTCTTCTTTTCCTGAACCTTGATCCTTCTCATTTCCTACATCTTTACTTTCTGCATCTTCTAATGAGATGTCCATGTCTTCATGTTCTACGAGCCATCACAGAAAAGTAGGAGGTACACAAAAATTAAGCAATGATATATATATATATATAAATATATAAGCCACAACAGACGTACATTACATTCTGAGGTGAGGTAACATGACAGAATGTACTTCAGAATTCAGTAACTGGCATTCCTTCATAGTAGAGTACTCATAGAATATGCAACAGAAAATTTAATGTGTGTTAGCATGATTTCTGACATTACCATGAGCTTGGTGAAAACATGACCATGTTTTCACTTTAAATACGGCATTCCTGTGGCATCAAGATGAAAAGTAAACGAAGCATTCCTTATCATTCCTAAGACTGGAACTGAACATTAGCAAAACTTAGAACTACAGAATGAAATAATCTTCATTGATAAGACATTTCTACTGCATGATGGCTACATTAAACTCAAAGGTATTTCTAATAAATTGTTATTCTATGGATGGAAAATATTTGAATTTCTTTGTTTATGCAAGAATTGTATGTTTTACAACAAATCTGATTATAAGAATGATAATATCACATTCTATGCCACCAATATTCTTCAGCTGGACTGCCATGATGCTTGCCCGAAACCATACTTAAGAATAGGCTAGACTCTGTTGGTGCACTTTGTGTATTAATATGCCCTGCAGAATGAATGTTAGATTACAAAAAAAGTGAAATAAAATGACAAGATACTACTCACCATCATTTTCTCTGCACAAATTTCTTGAGTTGAGAGACTGTTCCTCCAATCCTCCTTCATCAGGCGGTGTCGCATCATCGCACTCAAAGAATTCCTCCTCGCTATCATCACTTTCCTTACTACGTGACGATGCAGCCCTCACGATCCGGGTGATTTGCTCGTTCGATGGAGCTCCTCCCTCTGCTGAGGATTCTCTTGAAGGGCTCCCTCTATCATCTGTTTGGTCTGATGAGAGACTACTCTTTGACGGGTTTGAGTCTTTAGAGTATAGTCGTTTCCGCCTCTCTTCCCTATCCTTCTTGCGGTCAATGCAACAATTAAGCATCTAGATAAAAAGAATGAGAGAAATAAAAAGGGAATATCAGGAACAATGAAGATATTTGTAATCAATAAAAAATCAGTTTTAGGAGGTTAAATCAATTATTGTCTCAAAATTGATTGTTGCTGATTGCAAATTTGCAGTTGATTCCTGGTTTGTTTCTTACAAACATAAAATACTGATTGATTCAGCATAGTTTGCATTGATTTATCAGTTGCAGATTGGTACATGTAACTTACATTTGCAATTTATTGAAATGAGTTTCTTGCAACACTTTGCAAAGCCCCATTATATGAGGACATTGGAGTTGAAATATCTGAACATGTATAAGAATTATATTTGCATTTTGTATTGCCATTGAAATTAAAAGCATACATTCAAATTGTACCTGCCTCAGCAGAGTAGTGATTGAGAAATCTCTTGCATTCCAGCGATTCCAGAAATCCAGATTCTGACAGAAATGTGTTTGAAAACACATCCCTTTAGTATCAATATAATATCAAAATTGCTTAAATCTAATATTTCCAATGAAATGTGTTTCAAAATCATGATTCAGGGGGGGGGAATTGACTCTTGAATGCAACCTAAAGAAAAGACCAAATAGAAATCTGAACTGAAAGCTAATAGATAATAATGAAAGAAAGATAATAATGCTATCTTGTTAAGTGATGTTGACTGATACAAAATCATACATTTATGCTTCATACATTGTAGTATCATTTAGAAGTAAAACATCTTTATTTGAAATTAATCTTGCAATTTTATCCTTTAATTAATTCTTTCATACACCAATCACCTCACTTACCTGTAACTTTTGATGAAGAAGACAGCAGCCCATATTAGGAGTTGTTGATCCAAGACTATAAGAAACAAATTAAAAGAAACTTTTGTTTTAAAGTGATACTTTGTTTTGCTCACAATGGTGATAGTGTGCTACATCACACTTGTCTACAAAAGCTAGTCCAAAGGCTAGGAAATTACCCAAAATGTGCATTGTACAAAACTATTATTCTGGCATTCCAATTTACACAAAAGTGCAGTGATTGTCAGATCATTCTTTTGTGACTGATTCTTTATGATGTTCAGATTCAGCACCCTGTTGGTAATGTTTTTATATTTATAAATAAAAACCGTTTCAAAAAACATTTAACTCACAAAGTTAGCAATTGTATATTAGAATGCTCTATAGGTGTACATTCATTTATACTGTATGCTGAGATTGTGCACAACTCTATGCTTGAGATTTGGTTTATAACAATAATTCTATAATCAATATTTTTATTGGTGAGCCAACTTTTTCATAACTTCAATATTTTAATAGCAATTTTATTCATAAATATGTTCTGCCAAACAATATGTTTTTGTTAAATAAACTCCTTAATTTTATCTAATAATGAATATCAAACCATGAAAATAGATTATCTTTAGATTTACTATAACTTTATCATACAGGTATTGCACTCTTAAAAACAAACTGACTCTCTTCTTACCCTGGTATATTGTAATTATTTTCAAGTCGATATCTCATCTCTAAAACGAATTCATGCCAAAGGTGCGCAACGCCTTTGAGTCCTCCGTGACACTGGTTGACTACACACATACTAATAGCTAGCTTATAGGTCAAGCTGGATTCAGGAGCTGTCTTGAAGTGCCGATATCTCTCCTAGAAAGAACAGGATTCAAGATATTTACTTATTCATCATCACAGGCTGAGATATTTACTACCCTAAATAATTTTAACATTTATGTTGAAATCAAATATATGAATATCATAGTGTATATAACGCCTCGAAGTTTGACAAAAGATTTATTTCTACATCTATCAAGCTTTCAATTTTTGTCACCAATATTTCAATGACTCATTTTTTTTCATGCATTGTCAATTTGCTGAATGAAATTATAAGTAACAGCACTAACAAAGAGATCCAGTAACACATTATATAAGGACCATGGTATGGAGATCTTACTATGGGCAATCTCTTGGCCTGACTTCAACTGTTGATTTCAACAGATAGTTAACAAAAGTACTTTATTTTGAGAATATGTGGTCTATTTTTGGTCAAAAGGCATATGAAATGAAATTACTTAAAGGGGAAGTTCACCCTGAAGAAAAGTTTGTTGTAAAAATAGCAGAAAAATTAATAAAAAATATTGGTGAAGGTTTGAGGAAAATCCGTTAAAGATTAAGAAAGTTATTAGAATTCAAAGTTTTGGATTTGTGACGTCATATGCGAGCAGCATTCCTACATAGCGAATGGTAAAAAATCAATGAATTTCAAATTTTGTATGGTTCCTGATGACTTTATTTTGTTTTCTATCTATGATCGGGTGTGAAATGATTTGTCTATTGATATACAAAAGGCACTGTAGAAACCATTTTCAATTTTGTGAGAAAATGACATTTCTTTGATTTTTTTACCATTCGCTATGTAGGAATGCTGCTCGCATATGACGTCACAAATCCAAAACTTTGAATTCTAATAACTTTCTTAATCTTTGACGGATTATCCTCAAACCTTCACCAATATTTTTTATTAATTTTTCTGCTATTTTTACAATAAACTTTTCTTCAGGGTGAACTTCCCCTTTAATGAAAGTAATATGAACATGAACATTTTCTTATTCCACCTGGAAAAGCAACTAAAAAAATAAAATCTCAAAAACATGCTATTGACAGGTTGAAAATCATGTTATATTTTATTGTAACTCTTTCTACAACATCCCCTGTATATTTCTTTCATACTCTTCATGTTTCTTCATATTACCTCATATAAAGTGGAAAACCAGTGTGAAACCATTTTGATCATCATTACAATAGCTTATTTCATCATCAAACTTGTGATTTCAGATCTTTAAGGCAAGTCTAAACTTAGATCTCTTGGGAACACAGAAATCTGCTTCACTTTTTAAAAAATGACTGAAAACTGGTAAATAAAAAATATATATTCTGGTTTAAAGAAACTGCTTCTTCAAGCATTAATCGCTTTATTGACAGTCAACTTATGCAAATTTAAGTGTATCATGAGAAAGCATTGATGCAATATTTGTTAACCTATGCAGAATTATATATTATTAATAGGTATTGATCTAGAATTTATTACCTTTTTATCAAAATCTTTTTCAGTATCTTCATTAGGTGTAGATGCACTCTCACCAGCTGGGGTAGAAACTGCACTCGCATCAGGAAACAAGAACTAAAGAAAGAAAGAATAAAAAAGGATAATAGCATCTAAACTTTGTTGATGCAGTCAATTTTCACTGTTCTCTATTTTGCTTAAGATGTAGACTATCATAATTAATATTTATGCAAATGTAATGAATTGTACATTAGTACAATTACATACAATAATTGCAATAAGAATTTTGCTTATTCATCTTTGTTCCAAAGAAACTTACAAACGAATAGAGTCATCAATATCTTCAAAATAATCAGTGGTTTAATGGGTGTAACAAGGAAAGCCAGGGAACATTTAATGAAGAGACTTGTCAGATTTTTCCCCCTATAAATTCTATTTCATCCAACAATCTCAGAAGCATCAACAAGACACATTTGATTCTCAGAAAATCTAAGCCAAGGAAATTTATCAAAGCTGGCAACTTGTCAACTTATCTTGTCATTAAAACATATTCGAGTCATACAGTCTAATTAATTCAACAATGAAGCAATACAATGTCTCATTCACATGTATACAGGAGCAAAGGCTATAGCTGACCTGCAATATGGTCCTAAAAACAAAATAAACACAAGTGGAATGCCTCTGGCCGTCTCACCTGCATCACGCGATTCAACATAGCAGAAGTGCCGACTTTGAAAACTACTATAACTCACACAAGATGTTCAGTGATACTTGGTTACTCTTATTTCCACATTTTATGAACTAGACCAATACACTGACAGAGATAGGATGGTAATTCAAAAAATACCCCCAATGTGGCCAAAATGCATTGATCTCACATGACCTTTGACCTTGGTCATGTGACGTGAAACTCTTGCAGGATGTTCAGTGATACTTGATTAACTTTGTGTCCAAGTTTCATGAACTATTTCCATATATTTTCTAAGTTATGATGACATTTCAAAAACTTAACCTCCGGTTAAGATTTTGATGTTGATTCCCCCAACATGGTCTAAGTTCATTGACCCTAAATGACCTTTGACCTTGGTCATGTGACATGAAACTCTAATAGGATGTTCAGTAATACTTGATTAACCTTATGGCCAAGTTTCATGAACTAGGTCCATATACTTTCTAAGTTATGATGTCATTTCAAAAACTTAACCTTAGGTTAAGATTTGATGTTGACGCCGCCGACGCTGCCGTCGGCGCCTAAAGTCTCACTCTGCTATGCAGGTGAGACAAAAAATGGAGACTTACAAAGGGCTAATGAAAGAGTTCAAGAAAGATATTCTTACCACTAAGATATCATTGAGGATGTTGACTGGTATAGGTGACTCTAATCTAGATGCCTGATTGCCCTGGGTTCGTCTCCTACGCTGTGCTGCTTGTGCTCTGCTCATCACCGAAGACAGCGTGGGAAACGGGACACGGGCTGGGTCCGTTAACCTATGGAGGGCTAAACTAACCTGCTCAGAGGTTTCTGACAATAAAAAGATTAGGTGTATTTCTTCACTATTCAGAGATACTTATGAATGACTGAAGGTCAAGGATTATAATAACTTTAAAGTTCTAAACATCTGATTAAAGGAAGATTAATTTATAATTCCAAACAAAAAGTATTCTTATTAAAGCAAGAAGAGCTATAAATTATTCATTTGAAAAGCAAAGGTTATTCATTCTTTAATAAAAAATATGAATAAGTAATCTCCATTTTATGGATGTGGATTGAGGGCCATTTCATAAAGCTTATTCACTGCATGCAGGGCTTCAGATAAGCATTCTCAATCCCCATTCTTTTATTGTTAGATAAAGGAATAAGTAGAATTTGAAGGAAAAAAATTGAGCATGATTCCTGCACAAAGACATAGCCCAAAGTTGTTTATATTTTTGTTAAGGAATATAAGAAAAGCATGTAATATCAATACCCCACTATTAACATTACATCTATCAGTATTACTATCATTTTCGTTCATACTGTTACATACCATCATCATCATCTTCAAAAGCACCTCCACCTAGGAGTTGATCAATGGATTCTTTACTATGGGCAAGCTTGGCAAAACCTTTTAAGTAGTCCGCTGCAAGACAAAACAAAGAAAATAAATCACTTTCTCAATGACATCTTCCTGTCAAATTCTATAACTTTTGCAAATCTCATTTATAGCTGTAAGACTATCATGAAACCAGGTATGAGAAAGTGTGTGCAGAGAGATGTCATTTTAGGGGGGGGGTGGAAGGGCATACATTTTGCACAGTTTTCTAAATATAAGCGTGATATCAGTTAGAATGAGTTTAACATGTACTCTTTTTTATAGTTAGCAACAATTGATTCCTTTAAAATTTTATTATTACAATGTAAGATCATACTGACTGATTACTCTCCTTAACTAAAGGTAGTGTGTTCAATTCACATCAACTTAAAGATTTTAACATTAATATTGGTACTACTGGTCTAAGGAGTTTAGAGATGAAAGGAATACCCAACAAATTGTTACCACTTTGCACTAAAAAATATGCAAAAAGCAGTCTTTGATAAAATCCCAATATCAAAGGCTACATTGCTAATCATAATGGTAACTTACCAAGTAGGCTACTAGGATTCTCTGTCATATGTACTCTGGCTGACCACTGAGGGGCCTGGAGAGGATCAAGATCACTGGAAATAATAACAGAAAAAAGTTCATTAGAAGCTATTATACCAACATGATCACACAAAATACCTGGTGCTTTCTAATGAGGAAATCTACCCAGATCAGAATATATCAAGATATATGCCAGTGTGAAAGTAAAAGCACCCCAAGAAAGTTAGTAGGTAATCGTCAAATTTACAAGAACATTTTTATAGTAATTTCTCTATCTCATGACCCAATTTAACACTGAAAAATTACACTACCATATATTCAGTCGACCAAATTCATTCATCTTAGTTTTCAGAATGATACAGGTCAATGAATTCCATATTTATTTTGGGGCACACAAACTATAAACAAGTGGAATGCCTCTGGCCGTCTCACCTGCATCACGCGATTCAACATAGCAGCAGTGCTGACTTTGAAAACTACTATAACTCGCACAAGATGTTCAGTGATACTTGGTTACTCTTATTTCCACCTTTTATGAACTAGACCAATACACTTTACAGAGATAGGATGGTAATTCAACAAATACCCCCAATGTGGCCAAAGTTCATAGACCTCACATGACCTTTGACCTTGATCATGTGACCTGAAACTTGCACAGGATATTCAATGATAATTGAGTACTCTTATGTCCAAGTTTCAAAAGTCAGATCAATAAACTTGCGAAGTTATGATGGTAATTCAACAGATAACCCCATTATGGCCAAAGTTCATTGACCTTTGATCTTGGTCATGTGACCTAAAATGCGCACAGGATGTTCAGTGATACTTGATTACTCTTATGTCCAAGTTTTATGAACTAGACCAACATACTTTTAAAGTTATGATGGTAATTCAACAGATACCCCAATTCGGCCAAAGTTCATTGACCCTAAATGACCTTTGACCTTGATCATGTGACCTGAAACTTGCACAGGATGTTCAGTGATACTTTATTACTATTATGTCTAAGTTTCATGAATCAGATCCAAAAACTTTTAAAGTTTTGATTGTAATTCAACAGATACCCCCAAATCGGCCAAAGTTCATTGACCCTAAATGACCTTTGACCTTGGTCATGTGACGTGAAACTCATGCAGGATGTTTGGTGATACTTGATTAACCTTTTTTTCAAGTTTAATGAACTAGGTCCATATATTTTCTAAGTTATGATGACATTTCAAAAACTTAACCTCAGGTTAAGATTTTGATGTTGATTCCCCCAACATGGTCTAAGTTCATTGACCCTAAATGACCTTGGTCATGTGACATGAAACTCTAATAGGATGTTCAGTAATACTTGATTAACCTTATGGCCAAGTTTCATGAACTAGGTCCATATACTTTCTAAGTTATGATGTCATTTCAAAAACTTAACCTCAGGTTAAGATTTGATGTTGACGCCGCCGCCGTCGGAAAAGCGGCACCTATAGTCTCACTCTGCTATGCAGGTGAGACAAAAACTGTCTTTAAAAAGTAAGTACAATATTTATTAACAAAAGCAAACATCAGGGGTACAGCAGTGCAGACAAGGTTTGTCTACATATATTTATGACCACAGATTCACAGTGACGTGGTGAAGGATCTCAGACTACAGAGAAGGACCCAACTTGACATGAACATATGAGCCATTATTGAAGCACCATATACCCATCAGATTGAAATAAGATGTACTGATACTTTGTAAATATAGCCACAAATACACATCTTTTTTATGTAGCATACTCAGTCATGTTCAAATGGGAATAAAATACAAGCACGGTTTCCTTACGAGTAAGCGTCGTTATCAACAATCATGTCCTCGGCAAAAGAGGGCCATGTGGCTGCTAGATGAAGCTCACTAACGGGATCTTCTACAGCTCCGTACGGCAGAGTGGTGAAACCCGGGTATCCTACATCATTATCATCTTCCAACATATCAAGATCTGTAAAGGAGAGAGATAGAGTGAGAGAAAGAGAAAGAACATATGTCAAATATTGATCTCTTTATGAGGGGGAAGGGGCAAGACAGAATGAGAGATAGAAACCATACACATGAAAATGAGCAGAAAGGTGAAATGAGAGAGTGAGAGTCACACATACAGAGGTAGACAGAAAATCCAGACAAAAAGTCAACTTAAATTGTGAAGTGAAAAGGTAGCCAAAAGAACAGGAGATAAAAAGCAAGCAATAGAGACACACAGGTGGTAAGGGAGGGAAGGAGAGGGAGAGAAAGAAGGGGGGGGGTAATGTTGAAGGAGAGGGCGATAGATTACATATCACACCACTGGGAACGGGACACAGAATGATAAAAGAAAATTGCAAATTTTGAAGAAAGCAAGAATTATCAATCTCCCCTGCATCCAAAAGAAAATGGTGGTTTAAATCAAGTAGGATGCTATAATGGACCTGATTTGTTTTTAATCTTTAATGTGAAAGATACAACCAATATCTTCTTAGTTTACAGTCACATACCTGGAGGGAGAAGAGGCCATGAGAACTGAGTCCAGTCATGAAGTACATAGGTAAATCTTACTGCTACATTGACTTCAGGGATTGGTGATATAGGGGATGCCTACAACAATGATATCATACATACAAGAGAGTATGTATAAGTATTCATAAGCACAATGACAAGTAATGCAAATTTCCATGAAGATACATGCAAGTTCAGTTAGCAGATAAATCTTAATTTAAAAAGAAAGAAAAAAATTCTGCATGAATAATTAGGCAAGGAACTCAATACAAGTAAATTCATAGTTAAATACATTAAAACTAAATGATGAAGTGACTCAATGAATAAATGGTAAGTGTGGTAAATAGAAGTTCCATAAATTATGGACAAATTTTTGTACTATCTAAAATGATTTTGCAAACAGTACTAATAATTAAAAGCAATTTTTAGTTAAATAAATAGAATGAGAAATTTCTTTTAGACAAAAAGGAAATTGAGAAGCACAATAATATAAATTATTTACTGAAATTTTTCAATTTCGAAAGGAGCCATGACAAGGACACATTTCCCAATCGGATATTTTAAAAGTCTTGAAACAGAAACATATACATGTAATTTTACCAGTTTTGATTTGAAGACATTGACAAGCCCTTCTAGGTGATTGTACTGATGAGGTATTCTTTTAAGATGGACAATGTCAAAGGTTGTTCGAACCCCAGGGGCTTCACATACACCTGTGTACATCCGCCTCCATTTCTGCTGTATCTGGGCAAACATCGGCACAGCACTAAACAAGGATGCAAAAGAGAAATAATAGACATTCCCACATCAAAGAAATTGATATGATGCCATAAAACAAAGGCTTTATACAGGTTCTAATGACAAATAAAATCAGCTGAAATTAAAAATTCCTCTAAATTTGCTTTAATTTGCAATTTCATGTAGAGGCACAACTCTCAAGAAAAAAAAGAGGAAATTTTCTCTTTACAAAAAGTAAGATGATTTCATATCAAAGTTCTTAATTTTGCAATATATACCATGATGCTGTATTTCTGTAAAACCTTTTTTTTTCTCTTATTGTCGAACTAAAGCTTATAAGCTCATAGTAACTGCATAATTCATGTAGGTAATGGAATCTATTCACAATAGGACAGGTACAATAATTTAGACTCACCAGTTTGTATTGTTGACTGCTATTGTAAGAGAACTTAAAAGGAGATTGCACTTGCTCTCACTAAGAATAGCCTCAGAGTTTGCTGCAGGAGAGAGGACTACAAAATGCCTCAAACCATACCTAAAAGAGAAAACAGGTAACAGAATTAGTGAAATGTCATTCTGATAACGTTCCACAATAAATACTCATTTGAGTTACAAACTTTCAAATTTTTTATGATCTTTGTGTTAAACCAATGTAGCCATGGAGATGATACAATTTGTTTTACTCGGATATACTCAGTGCACATGATAACTTACTTTTTGTCACCATGATAGTAGGCTCCCATTTATTACAGCAAATTCTTCCTTTCTTAAAAAGAAATACCTCCATGTTGGAATAATCCCCTGCTTTGGAATCTTTAGAAAATAATGGCCAACTTTTATCATTCTAAGGACATAATGAAGTTCAAGAGATAACAAAGGTTCTTTACAGTACTAAAGAGCTTTTTCAGGCAGTGAGTCCAGCAAAAACCTGGATGTCAGATGCTCAGCATCTAATGAGTCCTTATTAATTTATAACATTGATAATGTCATCATGAATCAAGCCTGATCAGGGCTACCTCTTACAAAGAGTTACCATTGATCAAATCAATGTCAACAGTATAAAAATCTATCCATACCATGACTTTTCTACAGGAAATTTGCACAATCTCCTTAGTAAACAAAGGGAATTACACCATATCTTCAAGAGAATGAATGTATGAATATGCATCATATCTTGGAAATCTTTTGAACAAATCTGCATTTTAGATGTTGATGTTGCTGACTATCCATAGTTGTGATTTATCAGACCAATCACAACTCTTTGTAAGACGGGCCCCAGGTATTCAAGCTCCCATTGACTTGACCTGAAACTTTAAAAACAGGTCAGCCAAAGGAACACTATCTATTTCCTGTACACTCTGGTATCAATCGGCTAAGCACTGTTACCCAATGACAATTGGATATCAGAACGAACTGTTAGCAAGTTAAGGAACCACGCAAGTGTGCAGTGATTTTGCACATGTAATAGGTACACATAGCATTTGATAAAACTGAAATTATATGAGCAGGCCTCTACAAAAAATTTTTTTGTCACTTGCCCTGTTGGGCAAGTGATGAAATAATTTGCTTGCCCGATAGAAAAAACTGCTTGCCCAATTTTTAAAATAATTTTTCATTATGACGGCACTACTCTTGTTTTTATTAAGGTATACAAAATAACAATTGAGAATCATGTCCAGTATAAAAGAACACACATTGAAAAGGATATTTTCAGCAACGTAGGCCTAAGTCTTTACGTTTATTTTGGAGAAAAAAAATCAATTTTTTATGGGTATTTAAGGTTTTAAAAAACCCTTCAACAAAAGTTGCTAAAATTTCATATTTTGCATCTTTAAATCCATGAAATTGCTTCCTGCGTACCATATTTCCTTAGAATTGCTTTCATTTACCGTAGTTAGAAAAGTAAGAAAGCCAGTGAAAAATGTTCAGCTCTTTATTGACTCGGAAAAAATTATTTTATCATCAAAAGTGGAGTGGCTAAAATTTCACATTTTGCATCTTTAAATCCATGAAATGGTCATTTATTTTCCATATTTTCTTGTTTAAAAAAAAATATTTGGAAACCATCAAGTCTTTTCTTTATAATTTTATGATGTTCCACTCTGTCAATAATTTTATCTACATGTTTTCACATGCTACTTTTTTATCTATTTTGAGGAATACCTGTTCACTTATTAATGAATTATTACTAACATTGTTTAATATTGTATGATTTTTAAGTAATTTCTTTCACTATGCTTAGAATCTTGGGTGTGTGTTGTGTGTGTGTGTGGGTGTTTGTGTGGGTGTGACTGTGAGTTGAACTTTGATATAAATGAATTCAATATCTAATTTCTACTTCGCCTATTCCAGTACAATAACCTGTACTCAGCCATGTAATAAAGGCCCACATACCCTAACTTTTCCTGAAGTTCTTTGAAAACGCAGACTTCTACGAAAATTGCATTTCTCCATGGGGGAGTCTAAATTTGGTGGGAATGTATTCATTAATAACTTAAATATACATGACAATGAAGAAATCATCAAACTTTATTGGAAGTTTTGAATAATATACCCGAAATGTAAACTCTGTCTGAAACAGAAAATCACCATCATTGAGGCCTTTACTGAGCGAATTGTCCCCCAGAGCTCTGGCAGAGAGACAGAGCTCAGACTGGCTAGCTAGTATGCGCACGTGCGTGAGGCTCCCGCCGGCCTTGTAAAATAGATGGAGCTTTGTTTGATGATTTATTGTCTGATATTTACCTCATCCCCTCAAAAAGGGAAACAAATGAATTTTAAGTTATAATCAACAAATACGGCAAGTTATTTTTTATGTTGATAGGCCGTTTTGAAAAGCAAAGCCGAATGACAACTCACCAATGCGCGGTTACTAGACTGTGATTTATTTCCTGTGTAATTCTAATTATTTTATCACAGAATTGTGATATCGGAAGGGGGAAAATGTGCATTAGAAATTGCACATGATGGTAGTCATAATGGACCCCTATACTACATTCAACTGTTTCCCGGCCATTGCATTGATTTTTTTCATACCTGGTACCATGTATGGAAATACGTGGTACAGAAAAAATAACGCAATTTTGGAATTCGAAACTGCGCTACTCGCTATTTTTAAAGGCTTATTCATGATTTTGAGTGTGGATTTTTGATGATTTATGGAAAAACGAGGAACGGTACAGAAAAAAGACGCAACAACCACTTGCCCGATCGGGCAATTGACTTTGGGAAGTGCTTGCCCGCACGTCATTTTCACTTGCCCCGGGCAAGCGGGCAAGCGGGTTTGTCGCGCCCTGTATGAGCTTACCATCTACAAAGGCAGTGAGCTCTAGGAGGAAAATCATTGCCAGATGAAAGCATGTCTTCTATTGGCTGAGGAATCTTATCTGAAAGGAAAATTATACAATATATTGGGAAAAATCTATCAAACAGAAAGACTTCATCATCATTTGTGGTATAAAATTTAATACTAACAATGATTTTGATAAAGGGTAGTAATCAATAAATGGTTCTGGAGTCCTGGTTAATGCTTAATTGGAAAAAATAAAGGAAAAATTTAATCATATTAATTAATTTCAACAAACCATGACATGGTCTCGATCCATAGCCTGCAGTGAATTTATCGTATGATCTTCCTCAGTGCAAGCACTGATTTAAACAAAAGTTGTATAAACGCGAGTTTCAATATCACCTTCGTGACTTTGGCCCATTATAATTACAAGGCAGATTTACACCTCTACAGTCCAGTGCAAATAACTCTCAGAATTATAGAGTTGATATATGATTACTGGTATGATGTAGATTTCAAAGACTTTCAAAATTAGACCAATTGCCAGGTGCAATCAGTTTGCAACATACAGATGTTCAGAGATTGATATGAGCTATAAAGGCACTGTATCATCATTATTTCTTCCACTATTCAAACTCACAAGCACATCTGGAATATATATTTTCAAACATACCATCCTCTTCCTCCTGCTTGCTACCATCATCCTCTTGTTCAGATTCCTCCCCTTCATCCTCTTCCCCTTCCATCTTTAGCCGATGCTCGCTGATGAGGAAGTGGAAGTTTGCAAAGGAAATATTCTCGGATTTCTCCTCCCATTTGCCTGATGTGAACTCACCCTATGTAAAAAGAGTCAGTAAGGTTTCCACTATTCGTCATTACATTTCAACTCTTAGATGTAACCATGTGAATGGCTCTGGCAGTGTCTCCTACTTTACACAATTCAATATTGTAGCAGGGCTGACACTGTCATATGAATATCAAACACTATCTCTTTAACCCATTTCATTATATATTTAAAAACACGAAAACATTTGAAAACCTGTATACTTGACACATACATGTATTTATTCTAAAAATTAGAATACTGTACGAATGAATTCAATCACTTACATTGGAAATTAGCATGAAATGATTATACACATGACTGGTGGCCTGTTTTCATGCTAGAAGAGATTTTTTCAATTATTTCATCTCATCATTTTTTATGTGTTTTAACACAGTGGGAGTAAATTTCCTCCTTAACACTTTAATAGTCAGTATTGACAAATAATAAACTTTGTTTTCAGATCCCTGTTAACAATGAGAATTTCAATACATGTAGTACAATAATCTGATTTAAGTTTGTGTCTCGCCCACTTATGAAAATACTAGAAATATTGTGATTTGCGAGGGCACGCAACAGAATTGTATCGAAACTTCATTGTGAAATGACTGGGATGGAATAACACTTGTCATAAGAGCCTTGCACGTAAACTTTAACGTTGACCTAAAAATGACCATTGATCTTATCATGTGACCGCCAACTGCAGCATAATATGCAAGTCCCCCAAGTCCATCTACCATCCAAGTTTGGTTGAAAAGCAACTTACAGTTGCGGAGTTATGTGTCATTAGATTTGTGATGGACGGACGACATTTGGATCCCTAAGTCTCGCCTTCACCTCTGGTGGGAGAGACAAAAATGGTTGAGAAACTGAATCATAACCCAAGTACATGTCTCTAGTCATGTTCATTGTCTTGTATTTTAATGAGCAGCAGGACGAAACATCATTCTAGAATTACATAATACAAAAGTGGAAATGTTAAGTATTTACCTTTTTCAGTGGTGGTCCTAACAGAGCAGATGTAAGCCTCCAGTCATGGATGACTTGCTCCAAACGAGATATGAATCTAATCAATCAAATCAACAAATGAGATAAGAATAATGTGTTCAATGGAGCTAAAAATACCAAGTGGTATAAAAGAAACAAAAAAGTGTACAGTAATTCCATTTATCAAATTTAAATATCAAACTTAGCGACAGCATTTATTTCTTAATTTGAAAAAAACTTCATAATATCCCACTGCAGCTGCCCTGTCCAAAGTCTTCATTTGCAATTTTTGCATCGATGCAATAAAGCACAATTGGACAAAGTGTTCAGATATTCATAGTGTAGGGTGGCTACTGGAGTTAGATGGCTACTTTTAGACAGGTGTAATTGACACATAAGTCTCTCAGTTCAAGGTTAGGGTGGAACTGCCCAGGAGAGCACATGGCCCACTTTATTCCTATCTCCTTTCCAAAATCATCTCATCAATTAACATAATCATTGACCAATCAGGAAGTAGTGTATCCTCTCATTGAACAAATCAATGACCAATCAGCAAAGAGTGTATTTTGTATCATCTGGGTGCAGGGCTCCACATTAACTTTTTTTGGTGGTGGCCCGTTCGGGCCACCAAATCCTTCAAATAATTTTTTTTGGTGGCCCGTTAGTAAAGTTTGGTGGCCCGAAAAATATAAAGAAAAACAATAATTAAAAATGAATAAAACAAATTTCTGAAATATTAATTCTGCAGCCACTACCACTAAGTTACTCCCACTTTGCACATCTTGTATGTAAATCGTGCTTGCAGTCATATTACTATGCTTATTGATTTGTGGTAATATATAAATTGTTCTATCATTGCAAATATGAAATGATTGAAAGAGAACAAAAGAATTGTATTGTTCCCAGGTATTATTATAGCAGGAGAAAATCACAGAAAAATATGTTGAAAAATTAGAACAATGCATAAAAGGGGGAAACAAATATAACTTTTAGAATTGTATATTGAAAAAAAGAAAACAAAAATTATAAAATAAATAAGTGAAATACAACGAAAAGAAAAAAAAGAACAGGAAAAAAAAAGAAAATGAAAGAAAAATGAATAAGACAAAATTGATGAAAAATGGGGAAAATTGTTTTTATTATTATTCAGTAGAAACATATTCTTTAATCAGGCATATTCAATGGGAAGGGATATAAATGGTTTAGTCACTATAAAAAAATGAAAGAAAAAAATAAGAAAACGGCAAAAGTTATATCTGGAAAAACAGTGAGAAAAGTCCTTCCTATATTTGACAAAATGATGGAAAATTCACATTTCATATCAATGAAATGCCTTCCCAAAATATTTACTTCCTTTAAGAGTGGTTTAAGAAGTCATTTATAAACAAAAAAGAAAGAAGCTGTCTGTTATTTTTGGCTAGAAACGACACAGCTTCAAAAGAAACCAAATATCAACATACATACAAATGCACACGTGGGACTGTGATGTACTCACCTATGAGTTTTATGTGTATTAATGCATTTGGAAAATCGGACTTTTTGAGTCAAAAGAGAGGTCATAATTCCTCTTTTTAATGCTTGCTAATAATCAGGATTTAGTAATATGGACTGTAGAAGGGCATTTCATTGGTGTAAAATGTGACTTTGACGTAGATTTTCAAAGTTCTGTGGAAGATTTCTTAGCAGTAACATTTTGTATCGCAGAGCTCTGAATAGTCTGCTAGCGCACAGCTAGCTATAGCTGCAGTGGTTTCATGCATGCAAGCTCACGTACGCCAGACGGCCGGCGCAGCCGGCTGAATAGTACTGTATGCTGCAGTAGTGCAGTGGTAGGCCTCCATACTGTCATGACTATGCAATCTTTGTGTGTGTGTATTTGTGTGTAGATTGACAAAAAGGGCGCATGACGAATTGGCTTGCAATTTCAACTGTAGAAAGTTGATAAATGCGTGCAAAATCGGGAGAAAAATTGCGCTACTTTGAAAATTATTGGTTGCCCGATTCGGGCCACCAAAACTTAACATTTTTTCAATAATGGTTGCCCGAGGTGAATTTCTGGTGGCCCCGGGCCACCGCTAATGTCGAGCCTTGTCTGGGTGTATGCATGTACCCTGCATCCACATTACATAATACACAGTGTATTTATGAGTATGTTAGATTCATAGACAGGGCAGTGTATCAATGTGTGTAACACAAAACATAACTGCACAGAGAATCAATGCAGAGCTACCAAGTCTCACGCATTGTGCGTGAGACTCACGCATCCAGGGTCCGTCTCACGATCTCACGCATGGCACCCATTTTTCTCACTCATCAGGACTCGACAGAAGAAAAAGAGAAAAAGTAGCATTATTCGCTAGATTACACGCACTGGCCGACCGCCTTCGCGTCTACCCCAGCACGTGAGACGAATCGAGAGTGCAGTCAGCGCACAGCTAGTACATGATACGATGAATCGCATGCATGCGTTGCATGGTTTTGTTGTATGGATCGATATCATGATGAAGCCCATATCTCGCACACCCCTTTTCGAAACATACAAAAGTAATTACTGGCCGCGCGTGCGCAGAGTCGTGAAAATCTCACGCATAACATTTTTTTAACTTGGCATCTCTGTCAATGTAGCATCTAAACCAGGTCAAATCAATATCTAAACAAAGAAGTGAAATTTAAAAAGACTGAGCAGATGAACTGAATTGCATCTAACATTCCAACTTGTTTATAGAAAGTTCCTCTGACCTATAGAATACTAAAGTGCATCTTACCTGTACATGTAAATACAAAGTTCCCTGACCTTTGAAAATAAGGCTCTCCAATAGATTAAAATAATTATTAAACAATAAAATTTGAACATTGATTGTAAATAATTATCATAATAATAAATATCTACAATCAAAATTCAAATTTCAAATATGATGAATAATAATATTCATCTATAAATTATTCTTCATAACGGCATTTCTGACATCGCTAATCGAAGCTATGTCATATCGAAGCGGTTCAACGGTCAAGCCTATTGTATTTGCAGTGTTTGCGAATGGATGAACGACATCGGTCTGGTACATATCCTCTAATTTTTTCTATTTTTTTTGCGAAATGGTCATAGCTTTATATGAATTCGGTGTATAAAGGTATGTAATTTAATAACATTTAAGTTAGAAATACGATCCGACGTTCCACTGTTAAATATGAAGGGAATTCCCTTTTTGTTTAGAAAGTTCGCTAGGCACAGTCCTATATGCGTGTCTAACGTTAGGCTCCGTGATGTAAATTGTAATGACAATAATAAAATACCAATATGTTAAAATCATTAAAAATATCAATCATCACGCAGTCCACTAGGCTAGGTCCTATGCACATATTCAGCCAAAATTAAGAGTACTAAAAAGGGAGAAAATTGGAATAGACTTCCTTAACAAGATGGCTTGTAGCGCTTGGGTGTTACCTCTGCCAGCGCCCGTTTTAAGCGAGTTTAGTGTTTAATCCCTTACAAGTCTTATTCTAAGTATTATTGTACCGCTTAGGGTGCGTTCACGATTCCTTTGCCTGTGTCACTTTTACTTTTCCTTTCCCACCCCTCTCTCTCTCTCCTTTCTCTTCAGCTTTCTTAACTCTCTTTCCCCATCATTTCCACTCATTTTCAGTTACAACTACATGTACAAGTAACTAAATTTATTTATATATTTTATTAATCGCATGCTACACTCCTTTATTATGAGTTTTTCATTATTTTTTAGTATTAATATATATTGTAAATCAACCATTGGAATTGGGACAGGTGGCTTCATGCCACAATAATTAAGTTAACTTTTTGAGTTTTTCTGTCCGTGGCGTTCCAATGGTTGATATTTCTATTTTCTTATTTTGTATTGTTTACACTGAAATGTATTTTTGTATATTATTTGCTGAATAAATACTAATAATAATAACATAAGCTGGCTATAAAATACCTCGGATTCCTGAAGCGAATGGAAGAATTAATTTAAGGGCAGGAATACAGGGCATGGGCAGGGACCATGGCAATTTCATTACGCGAAACTAAGTACATGGGACTGAAAAGTTAACATTTCTTACCTCTCCCATTCTGAAGCTGTCGTAAAATCTGTTATTTCGAAGACCTCGGATTCCTGAAGGGAAGAAAACAATGTTCAACAGAAATTAATAAATACTGATGTGCTAGATCTAAAATTAAGTAATGATTAGATCCATATGATTCTCCGGTAAATGAAACTTACCTCGACGTCATCTGCCATGTTATTTGTTTTCAATGAAAGTTTTTCCACTGATCGTGTGTAGCTCCCTCTTTCGGATTAATTTTTCAAGTGATGAAAAATGTAGAGGAGAAATGAGGGAAAAATAGACGAAATCGAAGAAATAATTTAAGAGATGGAAGCATGCGCCAGTGTCACTTTTATTTTCCATAAAATTACAAATTTAATCTAACTAATTTATATCACTGTTAGAATGGACTGAGCCTAAGGCTGATTACCTCTGAGTTACGTTTCCAACACTAATCGAATGCCAATGATCGATAGAAAATATACCCTGTTTTAGGCATATTAAATGATAATGAAATATTTAGCTTGATTAGCTAACTACTATAATAGTCCATTTCAGGAGTCATCTTCTTAAAACTGAGAATCGGGAGGGGGATCTCATTTCATAATGACCTAGGCGATTTATGTTTTCTTTGTAAACTCGATCGCCAAATTTCCCTCATCTATCTTCACAGGGAAATCATCCTCTTCTTCTGTGTTGAATTCCTCCGTTTACCGGAGAACTGCAAGCCTTAGGTTGCAGAACAGCAAGGTAAAATAAAATAATGCCCATCATCGGG
The DNA here is from genome assembly GCF_018143015.1 of Lytechinus variegatus. NCBI lineage: Eukaryota > Metazoa > Echinodermata > Echinoidea > Temnopleuroida > Toxopneustidae > Lytechinus > Lytechinus variegatus. The sequence goes on along the minus strand of NC_054740.1, from coordinate 82,953,970 downwards.
CACGATGACGACTTCCTATACTTGAAAGTATATTTACTTAGCCTGATGTAAAAACCATATAGCTGAATAAAGGGAACACAGTAGTCATGTAGAGGGATGCTCTGGGCTGAAAAGTTTTATATCTAAAAAAGAGTAAAATCCACAAAGCAAAATAGGCTGCCTTTCATCAAAATCTGATAACAAATATCAAAGTTATTGAATTTCAAAGTTTAGCAATAGTTTTATATTGTGAAAACAGTTACGATTATGTACGTCGTCATGAATATTGATGGGCAGATGATGTCACATCTCCACTCACTTTCCTTTTTCTTATGTTATTACGTAAAATCATATTCGTTTTTTGTAAATTATATGTATGTCTCCTTGTAATGAAATAAGTTGCAGCAGTGAATATCTAGCTAATGCACTTAATTAGTTGTTATTCCAATATTTATTTGTTCTTGGAGGAAACAATTTGAATACAAGAACAAATGAGGATAAATTATGACATCATCTGTTAATTTGCTCATTGAATATTCATGAAGACACGCCTCGAACTGGAGTCACCGGAATAATGCAAATCTTTAGAATGCCATCACTCCAGTTAATCTAATCAAATAATTAATTCTTAATCTAATCAAATCATATGATTTTCAGCCTGGAGTACCCCGCCATGCAAATACGCACCTTCGGGACATATTTTGAAACCCGAAGCAAGGTACAGATTGGGGCTGAGGTGAAGCAGAAAATAATGTTGATGAAGACAATAGAAGTAGGCCAATCCTCGGCCTCGTGGACTATCGGCCTATATAAAAGCAACCCCTGTGAGTCATAAGGCCACTGCCATAAATAGATCATGAATGGATCACTGACATCTTGTTCATTTAAATTAATAAAAGGAAGAGGGGAGGGGGCGAAACAACCAAAACATCGCTGATAAGGGCTAGGGCTGATAATCAGACAAAATATTTATAAAAAAAAGCGAGGCAGCATGGAATCATGAATTATTTCAACCGTGTATGCCACGACATTCCAAAATGATCAGATCATCATTGCTACAAAGTCTATATTCAGCTGATATTCGATACACAAAATTATTGGCTTATAGAACTTCAGCTCGCTTAATTATTTCATTAAAACACTTAGAGCAACTTCACTGAAAAAATACAAATCGCCATGAAAATACAATCTTTTCGCTTAAGGCCCAACTATACTACCGGGTAATTCTAATGTAGCTCTTCCAGATATAGGCCTACAGTGTTTGTCTTCTATTTTTTCTGGAGAAATATTATTTCTTTATCCACGCCGTATAGGGCACTTTTTCAGTGCTTCAAAAAGTGTGGGGGCTCTGTGCCCCACCGCCCCCAGGATCGCCGCCCCTTGAGTCAGGTGACGAATTTTGATCTGTGTTTATTGTCCTAGCTGCTCTTGTAGGCCTATAGGTTAAAAGGAAAGCTTTAATTAGAGGATATTGTCTCGTCAGATCAAATGCTCTTAAGATGTAGACATATATTTGCTAACTTTGATAATAATGAGAAATGCCCGGGGGGAGGCACTTAAGTTGACGAGTGGATACCATGCGCGACCCAAAAAACACGTAAAAAGGATGTCTTTTTCACGATAGGGCACGTTACGTACGTAACGTGATAAGGGTGTCAAAAACACAAAAATAATGAAAAAAGGGTATCTATTTCACTAGGAAAATTACGTGTTTAGGGTCGAAATTGTCGGGATGATAAAACAAAATTAAAATGTTTTATAAAGGATGTCCTTTTTGCCCCAACACTTCGTGTTTAGAGTCAGATTAGCGCGAGGTGTAGAAGGTGGGGTCGTACTAAACCAAATAAGGTAAAGCCGACGACCGAAGGACCCGTAACAATAAAACATTCCTGTACTTGTTTAGGGGTTCATTTCAGGGAATATTTGCCAAGAGTATCGTTTTGTTTCCAATACTTGTCAAGGGTAGGGTTTCACACGCCAATACTTGTTAAGGGGTGCATTTTCAGAATTTGGAAATTACGTGTTTAGGGTGCTTTTCCAGACCCCATGGTCGCGCATGGTATCCACTCGTGAATGGAAGTGGCCCCCCCGGGGAGAAATGTCACTAGGCCGACTTGAAAAACCTGTCAAGGGCAATGGCCGTACGCAGGGGAGGGGAGGGGGCAGTTGCCCCCCCCCCTAGAATGCAAAACCGCCCTCCCTCCGTCCCGCTTCCTCCCTTTTTTTTCTCTCGAAAGTTTACGTGTACTACCCCCCTCCGGATTTTTTTCCCGTACAGCCATGCAAGGTTCTACATTTCGTCAAAAATTATGATGTCACTTGATGTCGACTGCAGGCAACTGTGATTGCGTTCTTGCATTAGGGAATGATTTCAGATCTTGTTGGATTGCGCCGTGGCCCTAAGAGGCGGGGTTACTGGGGGCATAGAGGCAGATCCAGGGGAGGCAGGGCCCCCCTATTGGCGGAGCAAAAAAAAGGGGAGGAAAGACAGGGCCCCCCTATTTGCGGAGCAAAAAAAAGGGGAGGAAAGAGGGGAGAAAAGGGGGGAAAGGGGAAAAGAGAGGAGAAAAGGAGAAGCAAAATAAGAGGAGGAAGACGAGTGAATACAACGAGATGAGGAGAAGACTTGGAAAAAAAAAATCTTTCTTATCAAGTATAATATATTGCTCTTGCATGTTGATTGAGTTATGTATGCCTCCCTTTTTCATGCCCGTTTTATCAATGAAAAACTTCGGCTCGTGATTTATTCCTCGCATCTATTGTAAAAATATACTTACCCATTTACCTATTCACTAAAAAAAAGTGCTTGAAATTTCAATTTTTCAGGCCTTTACATTTTCAAATTTTGCTCTCTTGCTAGGCTTGAGGCTTATTAAATTTAATAAATAAGGTAATAACATATTAATGAATTCCTTTAATAATTAAAGTGTCCCTTTTTCAAAATGAAAAATCGACAATTTTCATCTCGCGCTTAGGAAGGGAACAAGGAAGATAGTTATCATTTTCATATGATTACAAATGTTCTCAGAATTCACAATGTTTCTACACAGTGCTTAAATTGACCCCAGTTTTCAGATCGGAATATCAAATATTTTCAGCTCGAATTATTGATTTTCATAATCAAAAATGTATTTAGGATGCCAAGATTCTAGATCTAAATCTAAAGCACGCGCATGCATGTTTTTGAGATACGTACACATCTTGTCCTTTATAAAAAATTAAAATTATCAAATTTTAGATCAGAATATCAATAATTTACTACTCGCGCTTCGCGCTCGCATTACTTATATGTAGGAAGATACCCAATTGTCCAATTTTCATGATTTACAAATTAAAGCATGAATAGAGTGTCCCGTTTCAGGTCAAAATCTTAATTTTTCAGCTCACGCTTCGCGCTCGCATAAGTTATATAAATATCCTGTTCATGATTACAAAATGAATGAATTAAATTGAATTGATAAAAGTGATCAGAATTCATTTTTTAGGTCAAAAAGTCTAAAAGATTTTATTTGATTGTTGAAATATGTATTATCTTCATGGCTATAACTACAAACAGTCCGTAACAGGTCCCTTTTCGATCAGGCTAGAAAGTATATTAAAACTATTTAGTTACATACGCATTTTGTTCAGGATCACAATGCCCAGCTAATGTTCAATTTTCAGGACAAAATAAATATGAAATTTCCAAAAAATTATCTGCTCGCGCTTCGCGTTTGGCACATGGCTTATGAGATTATTATATATGTATGTTGTGTTAAAAGAATATAGTGACTGTTAGGACTACCTAAGAAACAAACAATCCCGGCAAGCAATAATCAATTTTGAGCGACTGATAGGGATGGGCCCGGAATGGGTAAAAAACAAATTGCCCCCCCCCGGCACCCCTCTGTTGGCGGAAGCTGGATCCGCCCCTGACAGGGGGTGCCTCCTGGTTGACAAGCATTTTTTTTTACAAAAACCCCCTGAACAAACCCCAGCACCCTCTATTTAAAAATCATTCCAAGGGCCCTGGATTGTGAACATAATAGGGCGTGTGTACTGTCTTTGCTCAGGTTTCCTCATGTGCCAATATTTGCCAATTATTGTTATTATTGCTCAATAATTGTGTATATTGGTGCACGCTGTTATCTTCCCCCAGTAGCGTACCTAGGATTTTCCACCAGGGGGGGGGGGGACAAAACTGTCCGCCCAAAAATTTGACAAGCAAAAAAAAAGTCTTCAAGTTTGTCAGGGGGGGGGGGGCAAAAAGGTCTTTCAAGCTCGTCAGGAGGGGCAGGGATACGTCCTTTGCATGGGTTCTGGCTCGTCACGGGGGGGGGGGCAGTCTGCCTCCCCCGTAGGTACGCTAGTGCTTCCCCCTTTGTTTGTATTTTTCTAATGCCAATCTGTTCTATTGTCATTGCTTGTTACTTTACTGCCATGTCCCCTCTGGAACCGTCAAAGAAATAAAATCATTGTCAAAGTAACCCTAACCCAGTCATTGTCAATCATCGTCAGTGCATCCCACTGATCTCTCCCTTATCAGTGGTGCATCCGACATGCCCGATTGCCATTTTACATTTTCATTTCAGATTGAAAGACACCATAATACCTCTACTTTCCAAGTGAACTCGAAATAAAAATGGGATTGTTCATTGCTATTTCCGCTATTGGAGGAATTTTTGCATTATATACATCATGGCTATATGTCTTGTCCATCAACCTGCCATCTCATTCAATTGATTCCAGGTAAATATAGGCCTACTACTCGAGAATTGAGAATTTACGTGACGGTAAAGTGCAGGTCCAGTCCCACAAACTCATTTTTTTGTACCGGTATCGGTACAGTACCAGTAACGCATTTTCATTTTATTTTAATAGAAGGTTGCTGCTGTTTATATCAATAGAAGGTTGCTACTGGTAGTGTATAACATATTTTAGGATTTTATTATCTAAGAGGTGAAAGTCATTCCCAGGTTGTTTTCATGCATAGTTGGTTCTGACACGGCCCTTCTATGGCTTTTTAAAACCACTTGATTAGAATAGAGATCGTGCCAGATCGGGTGGGTGTGGTCTTTTCGTGATCACTCATGAGTTGCCACAGGTCATCAACCACATGTAAGTGTGGTGTGATCTTTTCTTTCCCCGCACTCTGAGAATATTTTAATAAGGAACTGAAAGGGGGTATAGGCATGATAATGAGCAAGCCAATGTACAAAGGTTACAATTTGATTTCAAAGATTTGAAAAGGAAAAAAAATGTTTCTCGGAGCAATGATATTGCATGGTTCTTAAAGAAGGTATCCCACTCTGGTTGACACTTAATGGCTTTGACCGCTTAAGCTCCATGGATACTTTAATTGCTACCCTTGGCATTAAAAGCCAGTGCTGGGATTTTGGTATGGTAAAATTCTAGTTCGATTCTATTTTTTTTTTTAAGGCAATTAAAAAGTTTCAAGGGATATGTTCTGATAGTGTTTTAACCAGTGTTATTGTAACAATAGTCATATAAGACCGACATAGGAAATAATTTGCCCTGGTTATTTAAAGATAGCTCTAGGCATTTGATTTGATTTTGATGGTTTCATAAAAGACAAGAAAGGAAAGGTTTGTTTATTCGAAGGGCATTGTTTCTTAACTGAAGTCAGGTTATAAAAGAGGTCGGCGGACATGCCTTGTGATGTTTTCTCAATGAATTTTCTTGACTGATAGTTTTGAATTTGTTTTGTTTTATGAGCGTAGTTTCGGCATTTGAATAAAGCTAGATAGTACAATTGTAAATATGTAAATAGATGAACGAGAATAGATACAAAAGATAGGTAAAAATAACTCTTCTCTTTATTTAATGCTTTGTTTTAATTCTACAAAGACAGACAGGTGCCTTAGTTAATGAGGTTTTTTTTTTTTTTTTTTTTTAGGGGAGAGAAGACTTTAAGAAATGAATGGGAGGGGGGGGGTGGAGCGTGTCAAGCTATCAGTCTCCACATCGGTGCGTTTTTTAGATCTCTCTTGTCGTAAATAATCTTTCGGAACCCTACTCGAAGGGCCCTTTTTGAAACAAGCTTCGTCTCAGCATCTCTGGAATATTTTGAGGTATATAATATCTGTCATTCTTTTTTTTTTGTTAATGGATTTGGATCGTTTATCTGTTAATTGCAGTTTTCTTTCTTTGAATGTGAAAGGTTTAAGAGATAAGTTGAAAAGAGAAAGAATTTTTACTTGGTTGAAGGATAAGAAAGCAGACGTAGTTTTCTTGCAAGAAACTTTTAGTACAAGGGAAATCGAAGAAGCATGGGATTCTGAGTGGAATGGAAACATATACTATAGTCATGGTACATGTCATAGTCGGGGGGTTAGTGTACTAATCAACTCCAAGTTAGGTATTCAGATTCTGGACACAAAGACTGACGAAAACGGAAGGTTTATAATTATGGAATGTATATTACAAGATATAAAGTTAGCTTTAGTTAATGTGTACTTCCCTGTTCAAGGTCATAACATGGAGAGAAACACAGTCTTACACAATTTAAATACAGTTTTAAAAGAAAAACATGATCGAGGTGTTCCTCTCATTATGGGAGGAGATTTTAATTTAGTACGGAATATTGACTTAGACTACATGGGAAATAATACAAGACAGTTTCAGTCTTCTTTTCAGAAGAACTTTGATAATTTTGTATGTGATTTAAATTTAGTTGATATTTGGAGGGAAATTAATGGCGTTAAGAGACAGTATACTTTTAGACAAATTAACCCCTTTATGCAAAGCAGGTTAGATTATTGGTTTATTACAGAAAGTTTTAGAGAATTTGTTTTAACATGTGATATAATACCGTCTATAGCACCAGATCACTCGGCGGTTGTATTTCAACTCTTTAATAAACCCTCTCAGTCAATTCAAACATCTAAAGGCACTTATTGGAAATTTAACAATAGTCTGTGTACAGACGGTGATTTTACTCGACAAATGAAAGACGAAATTATCAATTTGAAAGAAACTTTTAAAAAAGAAATCAAAGATAAGATAATTTTTTGGGATTTCTTGAAAATGAAAATCGGCAATTTTTCTCGGAAATATTCAAAGGAAAAGGCTAAGAAACGAAGAGAGAAAATCAAAGATTTAGAAAAAGAAATTGATGGTATTCAAACGAGATTAACTACAAATATGAATAAACAATCAATCGATTTATTAGAGAATAAAAAGACAGAATTAAAGGCATGTTATGATTATGTGAGCGAAGGTCTTAAAATCAGATCGAGAGCTTCTTTTTATGAAAGCGGGGAAAGGGATACCAGGTACTTCACTCAGTTAATGGAATCCAACAAAAAGAAAACAAATATACGTAAATTATCAATAGGAGATAGATTAACTTTTGATCAAAAGGAAATAAAAAATGAAATAAGGAATTTTTATAGCATGTTATATGCAAAGAGAGATGATAAAATCCTTGATGACTTTTTCTCCGATGTAACAAAATTATCAGAAGAATCGATGAAATCATGTGAAGGGAAAATTACGGAAGGTGAATGTTTAGCTGCTTTAAAAGGGATGAAGTTAAATAAATCACCGGGTAATGACGGGCTTAGCGTAGAATTTTATTTAGTGTTTTGGCCGCTAATTGGGGATGTTTTAGTTGATGCTTTAAATAATGCTTTTATGAGAGGAGAACTTTCGCCATCACAAAGACAAGCAACTATTACCTTAATTCATAAAGAAGGAAAGGATCCATTACATATTAAAAATTATCGGCCCATCTCACTGTTAAATGTAGACTACAAAATTTTGGCGAAGGTACTATCAATAAGAATAAAGGAGGTGTTGCATGAAATAATCAATGTCGACCAAGTAGGATATTTAAAAGGAAGGAATATTGGGGAAGCTATAAGACTTATAGATGACATGATTTTTCATTCAGTAAAAAATGATATATCGGCATATCTATTGGCCATTGATTTTGAAAAGGCATTTGATTCGGTTTCACATTGTTTTTTGTTTAAAGTCTTGCAAACGTTTGGTTTTGGACCCTCATTTTGTAAATGGACAAGTACTTTGTATAAAAAAGCTGAAAGTTGTGTTTTCAATGGCAGTATTTCAACAGGTTACTTTGATATAGGGAGAGGGGTAAGACAAGGAGATCCGTTATCCCCCTATCTCTTTATTTTATGTATTGAAATTTTGGCTAACAGAATAAGACTTGATCCAGAAATTCACGGAATCAAGTTTGGAAATACAGAAGTTAAGCAAATTTTATACGCAGATGATATGACAATTTTTGTAAAAGACACTCGGTCCATTGAAAAGTTAGATATGCTGTTCGAATGTTTTGCCGAAACGTCAGGTTTGAGGATGAATAAAGATAAAACCTTTATTATGTTACTGGGACACCATGAACAAATAGATCAAATTTTACCTTTTGGTAAAGTGGAGCAGATGGTTAGGATCTTAGGTATATATTTTTCATTAGATAGAGAAAGTCAAGTAAGAATAAATTACAAAGAAATACTTAGTAGAATAAAGAAAATTTTGATGTGGTGGAAGCAAAGGGATTTGACATTAATGGGCAAAATTCAGTTAATTAAAACATTTGTACTATCTAAATTGATATACATTTCTTCTCTTACCATTGTCCCGACATGGGTAATAGAGGATCTTAATACACTGATCTTTGGATTTTTATGGGGTGGTAAAGATAAAATTCAAAGAGACATTGTTTATTTAGATTATGGTCATGCTGGTCTAAAAATGACAAATTTTCAGTTATTCATTAAGACACAAAGAATTATGTGGATTAAAAGACTTATAATGGGAGAGCCAAAAATGAAATGGAAACAATATTTCAGATACTTAGCACACGATATGGGAGGATTGCTAATTTTTTTTAGTAACCTCACAATGAATTTGATAGGATTTGAACTGCCAGAATTTTATACAGAAATGTTAGATGTATGGTTCAATAAGAAATTGTTTTTACTTAAAGAAGAGAAGAATAAAAGAAATGAGATCATTTTCAATAATAGGTTCATCCGTTTGAAAGGACAAACATATTATAATGAAAAGCTGTTTTTAAAGAAAATTTATAAACTCCATCATATTGTAGATAAAGATGGGAAGATTAAGTCTATTTCGACCTTTCAAAAAATGGGTTTGGATCGTTTTGAAATAGAAAAGATACTCGAAATTTTTAATAACATTCCATACTTTTGGAAGGACTCGCTGAAAAAAGGGGGTCAAAGTTCTATAGATAGTGAGTTAATTTTGGATTTTCAATTAAAAGGCAGGACTTTTGACTTGCAAGACATCACATCAAAAAGAATATATGATATTCTTGTAAGTATGAAATCGGATATACCCCAAGCATTTAAAAAACTTGAGGAAAAATATAATTTAACAAACAAGGATATATCTGATATTTTTCTAAGACCACGAAAATCGACTCTGAACAGCAGACTCAGAGAATTTCAATTTAAAATATTACACAATATACTATACACAAAAAAATATTTATATTTATTTAAAATGACAACAGATGATTTATGTTCATTCTGCAGTAAAGAAGAAGAAACATATGATCATATATTCTTTTCATGTGATAAAATAAAAACTATATGGATAGAATGTGGGAACATGCTTCAACTCCCTATCATTACAAATATAGATAAAAAAGGTGTACACGTAGGCGTGGAAGGGTCAACTAAAGGAGAGGCTCAATTATTAAATCACATAATAATCCTCATAAAGTATATGATTTTAAAAAATAGTAGAAACACAAAAGATCCACCGACCCTTAACCATATCAAGGAAAAAATACAAGAAGATAGACTTGAAGAAAGAAAACTAGCTGAACAGAGAGGTCTATTAACAAATCATTTCAGAAAATGGGACAAGTTTATTTTCTAGGGATGCTGAGGCTAAGAAAGTTCAACCATACAGTTAGACTGAAATGGAGGGTAGGGTTGAGGGGAGGGAAGCAGGTCGCGCTTCCTGGGCTTGGATGGGATGTGGGGGGAGGGGCAGTTGGGATAGGAGGGCTTTACTTTGTTTTACTCATTCAGTTCAATTGCGTCACTATGAATTATTTTGTTATAACTATTTTGTTCCTGATGACGCGAATGTTATATTCTGTATTTTTTTTGTACAATTCTTTTTTGTATTATGAATAATTATTTATTTGACTTTGTGAACAATGTTTTGTTAATTCACTATTGTATGTATGATTTTGAACTGAATGTTTTAATAAATACTACTTCAAAAAAAAAAAAAAAAAAAAACGCATCTTCATTTTCTTTTAAGTTCTTGTCTTGTCTCTCCATTCTAATTTTAATTCTTCCACTCACACTTAGACAAGAGTCTAGATCTATTGCGAGATTGATCTCTCAAACAACAGATGGCGATCACAAATTGCTCGTGACCTGTGCGCAATTCGCGTTCGCTATTATCATGAATATTATAGGGGAAGTTCACCCTGACAAAAAGTTTATTGTAAAAATAGCAGAAAAAATGATAAATTATAAGGAAATTATAGACTATTCCAGATGATTAGCTTTTATGAAAATTTGTTGCTGTCATATCAAGTTGAGGGGAAGAATGTAGAGCATGTCATTAACCTGGGCATGCCAAAAGAGATCCTGGAAAATAAAAGTTTTACAAAATTGATTAATTCAGATATAGTGATAGGCCCTATGCCGATTTGTCTCAATGGTTAATTATATTACTAAATAAATTGAAATGTGATATAGATCAGAAAAGCTGGACTTTAATTTAAAATGACACTTTTCATGAATAAAATGTTATGAAAATATTTTAAAAACGCACAGGTCCCTTTCACCAGCTAATATAACGCAGGGGCCGCGGAACGGTTTTCAAAGTGGGGGGGGGGGGGCTGAACATGCTAAAAATCACAATTTTATGGTAATTTTTGCGTTTTTGTACATGGTTCTGGAAAAAGTGGGGGGCTGAAGCCCCCCTGGTTCCGCGGCCCCTTTAACCAAGCATTAGTACACATTTATCATCTTAAAGAATAATGTACATTATATCTACATCATTGACAGTAACTATAACGATGGTCACTTGCCAAAATGCAAATTAGATCCAAATTTATATCCATATGATCATGAGAGTAGTAAAATCCAACAATTCATTTCTTCAAAGTCATTAATACAAAGTTTCCAAACTCCAATTGCCACAAATAGGCCTGTAACTAGAAAGTTGTAAAAACCAGTCTGAATTAAAACTCCATTTAACTGTTAAAAAACACGAACACTGTTATTTTTTGTTTTCTGGAACTCATTTACTGGAAATCATCGTTTTGCCTATCATACACATTGACACTCTTGTCCTTCGGAAGTTTTGCTTTCCCTATCTTGTCAATTGGTACAAAGCCGGGAGGATGATGCAGTGTGCCAGTAACTGTGTCACTCTTACGCTTCTTCTTCCCCTTGCCTTTCTTGCTTCGGCGGTAAGATGGTGATGTTGCATGGAATGGGCTGGCGATGCTAGAACTTGGCGAGGAGAGGACGCGCTTGACGTTGGGAATCGAGGGTGACGAAGGCATGGATGATGCGGCTTGTGGATGGATGCCTGACAGTCCGGGGACATCTCTGGCAGAGCTACCAAGTCTCACGCATTATGCGTGAGACTCAAGCATTTTGGACTCTTGTTCATCCCCTCAAATCTCTGTCTCACGCAACTCTCACAGCCTATCCCCATATACATTGTACACAATGTCTGTGATCTCACTCAGATTCACAGAAAATCTCACGCATAGCTGGTCTTTGAACTTGGCATCTCTGCTCTGGGAGACAATGGGGGCGATGCTCTTGGAGGAGAATCTATTCTGACAGGGGTGTCGCCTGTTAATTCCTCTCTCATTAGCTTGTCTTTCTTGTCTGTGTGCCATGTGTCGAAGAGAGGAACTTTCATGCATAGATTGGGCTTTCCTCTGAGATGATAGTGATCCCTTATCAAATCCATGTACGCAGGGATCAGCGGGCGTTTGCTTGCCGCATTCCTATAATTTCTCCATATTACTTCACATAGATGAGACTCGAATGTCCATGCTTTGCACCCATTCATTCTCCTGAAGTGATCTTTTCTGCTCTTCCAGGCACCTTCAATCGTGTTGGTGTGAACGGTTGCCTCTCTTGTTGTCGTATCTTGATACTTCTGCACAAATGTGTCGGAGTGCTCAACAGTGAAATGGCGATATCCAATCTCGTTCAGCCTGTAATAGGCTCGCCATCCATCCGAATAGATAGTCGACCCCTTTTCCACATGTCGTTCGATCAATGGAAGCAGAGTGTTCTCATCTCTTCTCTCAACGGGGTAGAGTACAATCCTGTTGGTAGATCTTTCGGCCATCCCAAAGATCCATATCTTGAGTCCGCGAGGATCTCCCCTGTGGTACTTGGTCCTCCTCCCAAACAGACTCTCATCAATCTCGACTCCTCCTCGAAGCTTTTCCCCTGACTCGTAATACAAGTCATGGACGAATTTATGACAAAGATCGCGCAAAAAGTTCGCCCAGTCCACGGCGGAATTCTTATAATCCATCCCGGATTCCACAGCACAGCGGTGAAGCGTAGATCCTAAGATCCACTCTCTTAAAAAGATGAGTATCTCCCGGACATCAAAATGAGTTCCCTCAAAAAGTGAAAACGAGTGGCCCGAATAACTCTTCTCATGAGGCCATCTCACAGTTCCTCGGCACCTCCAGATTCTGCCTCCTCTCCTTCCAACTTTCTTAATTGCCTTGCAAGGCCTTTTGCAAACTTCGCAAAATATCTGCGATGCGATGAATCGATTGTCCTCTAGCCATTTATACAAGACGTCATCACTCTGGGCTAAAAGCAGATGAAAGGAAAACGGGTTGCGAAAATGAGGCAATCCGATGTTGGATGGATCTCGCTCTCGCTTTGACCAAGACATGTTGATGCTTCTTCATCGACGACTTAGTGTGGAGTGACTCAAATTGGCTGGAGCTGTAATCAATATCACTAATTCAGGCAAAGGTCTACATAATTTGACAATGCCTACCTATACCAAAAAAACTAAATGGGGCTTATGAATATTCATATGAATGCATGATATAGATTTGCAGAATAAAACTTACCTTTATTTAGTAGTATTTAGGTTGACCATATAGGTATTCATATTGCTTTGTCGAGATATTCCATGCATATATCCGATAGTTCCTTCCTCCTTCGTATAGGCGAAACAGAGCTTCAAAATGCAAAATAGCTGCTCTATCTCGGCATAATCCATACAGGTTAGCCCATTCCATGAACACTGTGGGATTCAGGCTGTTGACAAAAGCAAAACCTGAAACTAAACACCTTTCCCAATGTCTTAGTCCAAAAATATCTTCTAATTCTTCTCGGCCATAAATTTGCCTCTCCGATGATATCCTGAATATCTCTCCAAAGTATATATATTTGTCCATTCCTGGATGACATTTTTTGGCAGTTGAAAGATTCAGAAAGATTGTAGCTATGGGTGAGCCACACGCCAGATAAGGTTATCGAGATTCTTATGAATAAGCATGAGCTTAGTGAATCAGTTTAATGTCGTCACAAACCATCGCCAAAGGTATTACAAGTCTACACATGCTAGATGCATAGCAGGGTCATTCCATAAAGGTCGGACGTACATTTGGACACATTTAAGAGCTGTATCTCCTTTGAATTGATAGCAGTGTTTTATTTTTTTTAGTATATCATAACACGTGACCTAGGTTATCATTAGACCATGACAGGACCAGGCTAAAGAATAGAAAATATGGGCAAAAATGTGAGGGGTCGGACGTACATCAGACGAAAGTAGGTTTTATGCATTTAGAGTTCATGTCAAAATCTCTGATTTTTGTGATGCAGGTACTAAAATTCTAATATGAGCTGTTAGCTAAAGGATGAGTCTTAAAAGAAATGAAGCAAAGAAATTGATAGGCATTGCCTTGTTTTAGTTACAGGCTGATCTATTTGGGGTCGGACGTACACTTTGAAGGGGTCGGACGTACATTGTGCAAAATATTTGCACACTGTACGTCCGACCCCCTTTGAAGTTCAGTTACACAAAACATAGACATTCTAAACTGGATTTATTCTAATATACATACTGTTTGGTTAGTTGTCTTTCACATTTACAGAATCAACAAATGAATCTGATGCTGGTGAAGAGTTATGCTTGATTAAAGTTGACATGCATTCAGACAGTGTACGTCCGAACCCCATACTGATTTTCTTTCTGTCAAGCAAAATGCTCCTCATATCTATTACAAATAAGTCAGTGGGGGTTATTCTGTTTCCATTTTGATATCTACATTTTTAGATCACATCAATAATGAAACAACACAACTATTCACACAATGCAGGATATCTTTTTACTGTTAAACTTCAAGTAAAATGTATCTTTTTTTAATGGTTTGCGAAGGACATCACAAAGAATTTCTTCAACATTAAAAAACTTGTCCTATTACAAAATTTGTTTAAACAAGGTGGGTTACGAGCCATGAGTCTTCCCTGATGTTGCAATCAATAAAAAATGGAATATGACCTTTTGACCCCTAGATGACCTTTGATCTCTCCATCCTCAAGAACACATGTGATTTTTCCCACTGATCTTTTTGTTCCAAGTTTGGGCAAAATTAATGCAAAAATATGTCATTTGACATTTTTACCCCTAGATGACAATTGACCTCTCCATTCTCTTGAACAAATATGTGGTACTACCCACTGATAATTTGTTCCAAGTTTGAATACATTTGAATACAATACACATACAAAAATACCGGTATCAAAAGTTAACTTTTGACCCCTAGAAAGCTTGAACAATTGACCTTGAAATAACAAAATGAGCAAAAGTGACCTTTTGACCCATTAATAACACAAGACATTATCATCTCCATCAACAAAAAAAAATTGTATTACCCACTGATTTTGTGTTTCAAGTTTGAACAATATTGATGTAAACAAAAAACTTAATTTAAACGAAATCTTTCAAAAAATGACTGAATGGCCTCTTATCTTATGACCTTTTGACCCCTAGATGACCTTTGACCTCATCAACACACACATGGTATCAACCAAGGATCATTTGTACCAAGTTTGAACAAGGTTGATGCAGGAATAAAGAAATGAGAACAAGTCAAAATTAAATGAATAACCCTTCACATTTTCATAACTTACACCCCTATAGGCAAAAGTAGAATAGTCTAGACATCCATGTTTTATTATAGCAAATGGGCAGATCTATTTCCCATAGAGGGACAATTGCTGTACCTGAGATTGAGGGGAAGGGACAAATTCTTATTTTACATGGAACTTCTTTGTTTATTAAATTTCTCATGTATTTGTATGTTTTTAATTTTGATTTTCTTTTTTAATTTCCTGCAGGCCATTATTCAGTCATAATTACCACTAAATTCATTAAGTTATGTGATAATTTGAGATGAAGGAAGGCAGTTTCCATTGAATATGCACACAAAACACAAATAAATCACCATTTCTTCATCATATATAAAGCTACATATTGTCAAAAATGTGTGGTATTCTTTGTGAAACTGGTCTCAAAACTTTGCAAGACTTCAAAGAAAAAAACCAATAAAACTATACAGCGATATCAAGGTGTGTTAAAGATCTATCATGCAAAATGTTAAAGATGGAAAGTGAATTTTGCCTCCAGTATTTGTTGGGTAAAGAAAATACAAAAAAAGTCATTCTAAACTAGGTTGAAATTGAAATTTGTATTCAATTTTGAAAAATTGATATGAGTAAAAGATGTTATGATACTAAACTTTTGCAAAAAACATCTAAGCAGTGCAAGATAATTTCATAAAAAAAGTTTCAAAGGGGTCGGATGTACAGGGGGTCGGACGTACAAAAAAGTTGTACGTGCGACCCCCATTTAACTTGAAATCCCGGACTAGTGGTGAGCTACCTTCTGGTGTATATATTAAACAAACCAAGCTTGCTTTGCATCTGACTTTGGGAAAATTTATCTGCTTTTGTTTTGCTTGTAAGAAAAAAAGTGTATGTGAAAAGGGGTCGGACGTACATTTGAAAGTGCCTGCTTTTAATATATTTTGTTTAAAAAACATAAGAAAAATAGAAAAAAACCTAACTTATTTTTTAGAAACCTGACATGATAACAACTTGGACAACATCCAACTTTGATTATTTCAAAGCTTATAAAAGTTTCAAAATTTGTTGCAAACTTGACCTTTTAAAATAAGTAAAATTCTATTTTGTTGCTATGGTGACTTCACTGCCTTGCCAAAATGAAACGATACATTGTTTGAAATTATTTTTTTCAGATTTATACATTTCAGTGTCTGAGCTTTCAAGTGATTCCTAATTTGTTCTGTTTGTAGGATTTTGAAATTTTGACCAAAAGGTTTACTATTTTATGGAACAGCCCAGCAGATACGGTAGGTCGGAAGCGGGGTTGGTTATATGCCGGGGGGGAGGGGGCACTTAGTATATAATGCATAGTGGGTATGTGCCACGGAGGGGACCCCCATTGTTACACTCAAATTTCCGTTCCAAGGCATAGCATTTTGTCTTATTGAGAAAAAGAACAAAGAAAGCTGCTCCAAAGCATAGCATTTTCTTATCGAGAAAAAAAAGAAGAAAGAAATCAGCTCCAAAGCATCGCATATTTTTCGTTACGCCGTTCTGGTTGCATTGATATGCTACAATGAGCTGCAATTTTGGAGAAAAGCGGTCGCAGAGCACTGTCCAACCATCGTCCCTGCGCGAGCGCACCCAGTGCCTATGCTGCCGGGCTAGCTGCATCATACACGCATACCCGTTCCATAGGTATGCATACGCACTAGCTCACACGCTGGCGATCCGTTCCAAGGACCCCCGTTTTCACAAACATTTTTAGTTCTGAAGCCCGTTCTGAGACCCTCCTTTTTACAATAAGCCCGCTCCAAGGCCCCCGTTTTTGTCTCGCCCGCAGCACACCCCCACCACTTTTTTGGTCGAGTGCCCCCCCCGGGGTTATATGATGAAATTGACAATAGCCAAGCTATGTAGAGAAATCCGAGTAAAAATCCTCCAATATATTCAGAATGTTCCAATTATTGCACGATCCTAATATTCAACGCAATAATCTATACATAAAATCACCCCAAATAATAATCACAAAATTACTTGGCTATTTCTCTTTGTGGAAATACCAGAGAAAAGGGTAGTAGAAGACATTAATTTCTTCCAGGTGAGGTGAAGGACAACATTTATGAAAAAGGCTTGAAATCCAGTTATGATGGAATGTCGAAGAAAAGAATGATGCTTGCTCCTGCTGGTGTGATGGAACAAAATACATTTTATGACATTCCCAAAACACATGTTGTCTCAATGAGATAACTTGGAAGAGTGTGATGAAAATATCACTTGTCAAATGATGAGGAAGGATGAACAAAGAAAAGGTGTTGGTTTGAATGGAAGGAAGCTCAGGCGGCTTGTGCTTGTGATTGCTATTGTTGACCATGACCATTAGAAGATAATCCAAGATACAAAATATGTTATTAGCTGCTATTAGCAGAGTGATTGTTCCATCCTCTGGTAGGATTAACTATAAGGCTTAAAAATCCCTACCAGAGAGTCACAAAAAGTAATTTCCTGAGATTCTATTGAAAGTGAATTACACATTACTATTATGAGAGAGAAGTGACGAAAGGATGAAATGAGGGGAAATACTACAGTTTTGATCATGATATTTAAATTGTGACATTTACTACATGTGCTATATGTGCAGGATCTCACTGCTGATCTCCAAAGATAATGGAGGAGGAAGAAGAATTTTTTAAATAGATTAGATTTAGGTTTGTAAATTTGTAAACAAACCTAGAATGTCATGATCATGTGAAAATCGTATTGTCAAGAGCTTTGTAAATTAGATCTAGAATCAGAGTTGAACTCTGTTGTTATTTATAAAAGTTTACCAATAATTGGAGAATATAGTGGATTTGAATTTGGATTTGCAACATGTACAGTATGACTGAAGATTACATGTAGATAGCTTTATGATGAAAATATATTTCAAAATCACTCGAAACACTTATAGTTTTAGTTTAACGTTAAGTTTTAGATTTGAGTCTTGACAGAGTTTGGGTGACTTGATAGGAAACAAGTTGGAACCACCATTATTTGAAACTGCTCTGTTGGTTGTCTGCATCTAAATTCACCTAGCATGAGTAGATTGTATTGTGTCTTGCACTCCTTAGTCCTTATTCATAACAATTAGGATGAGTGATATCACTAATATTTGTGGCCTCACCTGACAGTCAGCCACCAAATCAGGTCTAGAACTCTGTAGTGAAATGGGAGGGAAAAGTTTCGATTATAGGTGAGTGAAATTGTTATTTTCTTTTGAAACGTAAAGGTGTCTTGTAGATGCAATTTCAAATGGCTCGTCTTGGAAACTTGATAACTTGCATGGAAATTGCACCCTCAGGTGTCTGATGGGGTTAATTGAATCCTTATTGTTTCTCCTTTCACAGGGAGCTGAATTTTCCAAGTAATCTTGAGCAGCTGAAAAATGTGGTAGATATCCTTCAGGAGTATAAGAGTGATAACATCGGATACATCCTTCTGCTGTTTAGCAGTGCATACATTTACAAGCAAACTTTTGCCATTCCCGGATCAGTCTTCATGGTAAGTTGGTCTTGCTAGCAATGATATAACTCGCTTTCCTTGAATTGTGTCAATTCTACCAGTGATTATAGGACTGCAAGATTAATAGACGCACTGTGCGGGTTTAGGTGATGGTGAAAAAGAGGATAGTAATGTAAATGAAGATGATGAGTAGGAGGAGGAAGAAGATTGCTATGAAGATGCCCATGATGATACCGAAGAATGATTGTGGTGGTGATGATGATGAATTGATGATGATATATTGATGACGATGATGGGGATGATTATGATGGTGATGACAATGATGATGATGATGGTGGTGATGATGACAGGGTTGGCGATTTTTTTTATTTAAAAAAAAAATAAAAAAAAGATCGGATTTTTTAAAATTAAAATCAGATTTTTTTAATTAAAATCAGATTTTTTAAATTTTTTTTTATTTTTTAAAAGTTCCTTCGAAAAAAGGGGTAATTATCCCCCCCCTAACTCTTACAATGACATCAATATTTCACTCCTAATATTGTTGTTAACCACATATTTTGTAATTAAAATCCAGTTAAAATGGACAATTAAAAATAAATTTGAGGAATCATGTTTGTCCTGAGTTTTGCAAATTGTTGTTATAGAGCTCTTTCCATTATTACATGTAGATACAAAACTTCCATTATTTGTAGCACTGAACATAAAATGGGCTGCAGTAACAGTCAAATTATGACTGTACTACATTATGTTAATGTGATTTTTATAATTATGTTATTTAAAACATCAAATGCATGATAAATGTAACAATTCAAAATAAGAGGCATGTTAAATATGTTGATTACGTGCAGGTATCATTTTTTATTTTACATGACAGAAGTAGTTATGTGTAGGCGAAGGATCAAAACTGGAAAACTGCCAACAAACCTTTTCTCATTGACTTTTATATATTATATTTTTTTTACAAACTGCTCTCTGAAAAGTCTTTGGATTATGTGAAAACTTTGTTAAGAAAGAAATTGACTAATAATAACTGACAAAGAATGTAAAATTTCAGAAGAAAAACTTGACATAATTTACAAAAAATGAGTACCTATTGACAACATACATCTGTAGTTTTTAAGGAATTACCTGATTTTATTGATTTGATTTTAATTTGTTTTAAGTAGATATGAAGATTTTGTTGATCTTTTGTTGATATAAAGTTAATTCAAAGTTTTTCAGTTGACTTGAAGAATTAAAACTGCATTGAACAAATACTTTGTCCATGATTTGTACATTTTTCAATGGAAGTGATTTAAATCAATAATTAAAAAAAAATCATGGTGATTTAAGTCGCAATTTAAATCACGATTTAAATCAACGTGATTTAAATCTGCCAACCCTGGATGATGATGGGGATGGGGATGATGATGATGATGATGGTGATGATTATTATGAAATGATGATGACTGGTGTCTTACCCCAATTTTCTTTTGATGTTATTTCTGTTCAAAGATAAAATCCAAAATCTCAATCAAATGTGCACTTATTGAAGTGTTAGTGCCGCTCACGGTAAACTTGACACTACGGTTTATCGCGGTTTATCGCGGGGGCGCGTACGCGTATAACTTCGATCACCACAGGCCATCGTACATTTTGATATAGCGCCAGCTACGTTGAAATTTCGTAAATTCTACCGGCGTTTCCTTGCGCGCACGCGGTACCGCAGTGTTGATCGTATGTGACTGTATAAGTGTTCATGTATGCAAGTGACATTGCATTTTCGGAAAGTAATGATCTTTTAGCTGATTTGAATATTACTTTTGATTCTCATGTAACTTTTATTTTTATTGTTGATTAATGATCATATATAGGATTTTCAAATGATTGATTTGGTAATGTGATCGGAGGTGCAAGTTATTGGGGTTTTAAAAATAGTTGCTTCAGCCGTTGTTTTGAGTCATGTTGGGAATGATGCGGGCTTGAAATGTTCATGGTCACTAGATTAATCATTGCGGCACCATGATGATACTGCAAATTCATCTTTTTTTCAAGTTTGACAATGTTTCAATTAATGTTTTACCCATTTTTTTATATTTTAGTTTTTAATCATTTTTAAATACATAGAATATCATTTGAGAACAAATACATGATTCATGTTTTTGTTAGTCTTAGGCCTACATGTTGTTCGTTTTCTTTCTCAATTATTTCAAGCTCTCTTTTTTTTGTTTCTTTCGTTCCTTCATCCCTTTTTGCTCTTCTTACTTTCATTCCTTATTTTCCTTTCTTTTCTTATTTCATTTCGTTCCTCCCTCTATTCCATTTTAGCTCTTTCTTGCTTCCTTTCACCCTTTCCTTCCTACATGTAGGTGCCTTTTTGGCTGTCCATCCTACTTTTTATAGTTTTCTTGTCTTCCCTTTTCATTTTTTTGTTTAAATTCTTCCTTTCTTTCTTACTCTCATTTTTCCTCTCTTATTTTTCTTTTCTTTCTTCATTCATTCTTTCTTTCATTCTCCCCTTTTCTTTCATGATTGTGTATTGGCTTATTTCGTTCCCCTAAAAGTTTTCAATGATCCTACGTATACAATAAAATGAATTTCCGATAATGACACAAGATTTAATTATTATTATTATTAGAGAGATGTATCATTTCATTTGTCAATTTCATACTGTACATGTATTTATTATTTTTTGACTTCCACTACTTCGTTTATTGTCTGTTTCCAGACTTCGTTCTCCTCGGAGTTTCCAATGATCCCGCGAATTATCAATGAATTCCCGAGAATTCCCGAGTTGGTGACAAACTTCGATTTAAAGAGAAAATTATAATCATTACAATTTATACAGAAATTATTATTATTATTATCATCACAAGAGATATGTATTGTTTCGTTCTTCAATGTCTATAGAATTCCATTGCGTCGTTTATTGCGTATTTGCAAACTTCGTTCAACTCGGAATTTTCAAATATCCCGCGCATAATAAATGAATTCCCCAGAATGACAAGATTTACTGACTCGGAGTCAAACTTTGATTACAAGTTACAACAATCATTATCATCAGATACAATTACAGTAATTACTCTTATTTTAATTATTACAAGACAAGGGCCGCGGAAGGGGGGGGGGGGGCGATGGCTTCAGCCCCCTTTGTTTTTAGTAAAACGTGTACAAAAACGTAAAAAAGTCCATAAAGTATTGATTTTTTGCGTGGTCAGACCCCCCACCCCCTTTGCCTCTGCCCCCACTTTGATATCCGTCCCGCTGCCCCTGCTAAAGGCATGGATTATTTCGTCTGTCAGTGTCATACAGTTATCTATTTTGTTTAATTCCATTTCTTCATTATATAGTGGTGTATTAGCAGACTTCGTTCTCCTCGGAGTTTTCAATGATCCCGCGCATAATCAATGAATTCCCGAGAATTCCCAAGTTCGTGACAAACTTCGATTTAAAGAGATAATTATCATCATTACAATTACAGGAATTATTACTATTATTATCATCACACGAGAAATGTATTTTTTCGTTCTTTAATGTCTAGAATTCCATTGCTTCGTTTATTGCGTATTTGCAAACTTCGTTCAACTTGGAGTTTTCAATTATCCCGCGCATAATAAATGAATTCCCCAGAATGAAAAGATTTACTGACTCGGAGTCAAACTTTGATTACAAGTTACAACAATCATTATCATCAGATACAATTACAGTAATTACTCTTATTTTAATTATTACAAGACAAGGGCCGCGGGAGGGGGGGGGGGGACGATGGCTTCAGGCCCCCTTTGTTTTTATTAAACCGTGTACAAAAACGTAAAAATGTCCATAAAGTATTGATTTTTTGCATGGTCAGACCCCCCCCCCCTTTGCCTCGGCCCCCACTTTGATATCCGTCCCGCTGCCCCTGCTAAAGGCATGAATTATTTCGTCTGTCAGTGTCATACATTTATCTATTTTGTTTAATTCCATTTCTTCGTTAGTGGTGTATAGCAGACTTCGTTCTCCTCGGAAATTTCAATGATCCCGCGCATAATCAATGAATTCCCGAGAATTCCCATGTTGGTTACAAACTTCGATTAAAAGAGATAATTATCATCATTACAATTACAGGAATCATTAGTATTATTATCATCACACGAGATATGTATTGTTTCGTTCTTCAATGTCTATAGAATTCCATTGCGTCGTTTATTGCGTATTTGCAAACTTCGTTCAACTCGGAATTTTCAAATATCCCGCGCATAATAAATGAATTCCCCAGAATGACAAGATTTACTGACTCGGAGTCAAACTTTGATTACAAGTTACAACAATCATTATCATCAGATACAATTACAGTAATTACTCTGATTTTAATTATTACAAGACAAGGGCCGCGGAAGGGGGGGGAGGAAGATGGCTTCAGCCCCCTTTGTTTTTATTAAACCGTGTACAAAAACGTAAAAATGTCCATAAAGTATTGATTTTTTGCATGGTCAGACCCCCCCCCCCTTGCCTCGGCCCCCACTTTGATATCCGTCCGCTGCCCTTGCTAAAGGCATGAATTACTTCGTCTGTCAGTGTCATACATTTACATTTATCTATTTTGTTTAATTCCATTACTTCGTTAGTGGTGTATTAGCAGACTTCGTTCTCCTCGGAGTTTTCAATGATCCCGCGCATAATCAATGAATTCCCGAGAATTCCCAAGTTCGTGACAAACTTCGATTTAAAGAGATAATTATAATCATTACAATTTATACAGAAATTATTACTATTATTATCATCACACGAGATATGTATTTTTTCGTTCTTTAATGTCTAGAATTCCATTGCTTCGTTTATTGCGTATTTGCAAACTTCGTTCAACTTGGAGTTTTCAATTATCCCGCGCATAATAAATGAATTCCCCAGAATGAAAAGATTTACTGACTCGGAGTCAAACTTTGATTACAAGTTACAACAATCATTATCATCAGATACAATTACAGTAATTACTCTTATTTTAATTATTACAAGACAAGGGCCGCGGAAGGGGGGGGACGATGGCTTCAGCCCCCTTTGTTTTTATTAAACCGTGTACAAAAACGTAAAAATGTCCATAAAGTATTGATTTTTTGCATGGTCAGACACCCCCCCCCCCTTTGCCTCGGCCCCCACTTTGATATCCGTCCCGCTGCCCTTGCTAAAGGCATGAATTATTTCGTCTGTCAGTGTCATATAATTATCTATTTTGTTTAATTCCATTTCTTCGTTAGTGGTGTATAGCAGACTTCGTTCTCCTCGGAAATTTCAATGATCCCGCGCATAATCAATGAATTCCCGAGAATTCCCAAGTTGGTTACAAACTTCGATTAAAAGAGATAATTATCATCATTACAATTACAGGAATTATTACTATTATTATCATCACACGAGATATGTATTGTTTCGTTCTTCAATGTCTATAGAATTCCATTGCGTCGTTTATTGCGTATTTGCAAACTTCGTTCAACTCGGAGTTTTCAAATATCCCGCGCATAATAAATGAATTCCCCAGAATGACAAGATTTACTGACTCGGAGACAAACTTTAATTACAAGTTACAACAATCATTATCATCAGATACAATTACAGTAATTACTCTGATTTTAATTATTACAAGACAAGGGCCGCGGAAGGGGGGGGGGGAAGATGGCTTCAGCCCCCTTTGTTTTTATTAAACCGTGTACAAAAACGTAAAAATGTCCATAAAGTATTGATTTTTTGCATGGTCAGACCCCCCCCCCTTTGCCTTGGCCCCCACTTTGATATCCGTCCCGCTGCCCTTGCTAAAGGCATGAATTATTTCGTCTGTCAGTGTCATAATTTATATTTATCTATTTTGTTTAATTCCATTTCTTCGTTAGTGGTGTATTAGCAGACTTCGTTCGATCTCCTCGGAAATTTCAATGATCCCGCGCATAATCAATGAATTCCCGAGAATTCCCAAGTTGGTTACAAACTTCGATTAAAAGAGATAATTATTGTCATTACAATTACAGGAATTATTACTATTATTATCATCACACGAGATATGTATTGTTTCGTTCTTCAATGTCTATATTCCATTCCTTCGTTAATTGCGTATTTGCAAACTTCGTTCAACTCGGAGTTTTCAAATATCCCGCGCATAATAAATGAATTCCCAGAATGACAAGATTTACTGACTCGGAGTCAAACTTTGATTACAAGTTACAACAATCATTGAAGTATTATGTCCTCATTATATAGGGATGATCCAGACTCGTTAAGAGCTCGAAGACATAATAAATAGCCGAGAGTACAATCAGTCTTAGCAACTCGTAGCCATGATGTTTATTGCTCCTCATATTCGTTCGCGCCGCATCACATCTTGCGCGTAGTAACAATATATAGATCTTGGACATATCACAACATCCCCCTCCTTTTAACAAAGGTATGACCAAAATTTTTCTATAACACTAACAAGGTACATCCTCAAAATTAAACTCCTGTATTAACAATGATGCATAAAACCATTGAACAGTTTTGATAAACATTAACAATGCGAAGTATTTCCTAACAACTTTTGCTGTTGGTTTAACAAGCTTGAACATGTAGTAGCATCTATATATCATATATCAATTTCTAAGATTGAACTTATTATCCAATTTAAAATTGAAAGCTTTGAGTAACAAATTAACACTTTGCACATTATTAAAATGCATCTATATATAAACATAAGATGATGAATGTAATATGCAATAATCATTTTGAGTTCCATGCTAATACAATGCCTTTGCTATGTTGAAATTAAAATAAATTATTAAAAAATGACCTTTGTTTTCCTTGTACATTTGTCAATTTCTCTCAAATGCTACTCAAGTGTTGAATATTAACTTCAACTGCATGTATTTAAAAACAAAACCAAAACATTAAAACTAAGCATTAATCATTTCAACATTCAGCTTTCTCATCACAAACTTAATCAATTCTTAGAGAAATGATTTAATCTCAATTAACTTCCATAAAAGGCTTTCGTAAAATTTACTGACTTTTCTAGGTAAACTTCCTTTGTTTTGGAATAAGGTGGGTTTAAACACATACTTAGCAAATCTTATACATTTCTCCTTATTTGAAGTTTAACATTTTTCTCAAAACCAATGAGAATATGTTTCTTTAAAAGGTGGAATTCAACATATATACATATCAAAATGAGATTCTACTCTATATCTGATTATTTCTTAACTGTGCTTATGTGTGTTTTGTTTTATTTGATTTTGACTTTTTTTATTATTATTTATTTTTTTAATGTGTGTGATTTCTGTAGCGAATTGGTCGATGGATTTGGCGACCATACCGTGTGGTGTATGTATGTCTATCAGACTGAGAGTTTGGAGTTTTGTCTGAAGTGTATGTGTGTGGTGTTTGGTTACCGGTTTCTTTTGCCTCTTCATCCTCAAGGTCTAGTCTCCGTGGATCAAGACTAGCTGACGAGGTGTCACTTATTGGCTGGCTTGTGAACATCTCTCTGAGGTGTGACCGGTTTCGTCTTAGTGTCCTTCCATTGGGAGTGGTTACTTCGTATGATCTTGGTGCTTCACACACTCGAGACACTCTGGCTGGAATCCATGTGTTATCATCTGTATCCAGCATCCTTACTCTCTGACCAACGGTTAACTTGGGTAGTTCTTTACCAGCATGTTTGTCGTGGTCATGCTTCATTTTCTCCCTTCTTTGTTGGATTTGGTCGTGCATATCGTTGTGGGGATATCCATAGCTGCGACCTGGGAGTGTTGTTTTTACTTTTCGTCCAAACATCAGTTCAGCAGGAGATGGTAAGTCTGCTTGTGGCGTTGCACGAAGATGCAAGAGTGCTTCCAGGAGATCCTGTCCTGTTTGTCTGCATTTCTTAATCATTGATTTCACTGTGCGTACCATTCTCTCCGCAAGACCATTCGAACGAGGATATCGTGGCGATGAAGTTGTATGCTTAATGTTCCATTTTGCACACATCTCTTGGAATGGTTTGCCACTGAACTGAGGGCCGTTGTCTGAGACAACCTCTGCAGGTACTCCAAACATGCTGAACGCTTCTTTCATCACTGTAGTGACTGCAGTGCTAGTCGTACTGTGCATCCTCCTGATTACTGGGAATTTGGAGTGGTAGTCAGTGATGAGGAGAAAGTCTGTACCATCTAGGTGGAACAGATCTGTAGCAAGCTTTGTCCATGGAGTTGGAGGAACCTCATGTGGTTCGAGTGGCTCTTTCTGCTGTTGATCTTGATTCTCTTGGCATGCTTGGCAGGTTTTGACGATATTTTCTATGTCCTTGTTGATTCCTGGCCAATACACACAATCTCTGGCGAGCCGCCTGGTCTTCTCAATACCCATGTGACTGGTATGCAGTTGTCTCAGGATGTCTTCTTGGAGTGCCTTGGGTACGACTACTTGTCGTCCCTTGAAGACGATACCGTTGACGGTACCAAGTTCGTCTCTGTATGACCAAAATGTTCTCAGGCAGTTTGGTACCTGCCTGAACTCGTCCGGCCATCCGTCTGTAATGATCCTGGCCAACTTGATCATGACCGGATCAATTGCAGTCTCTTGTAGTAATTGTGTTCGTTTATCCTCTGAGAACACAGACAAATCATCTTCGCTATCAGGGATTGTTAGCATTTCATCAACATGTAGATTGATTTGTACGTCTTCTGTCTTCTTTGGGTTGGGAAGTCTGCTAAGCGTATCTGGGAGGACTAACTGACTACCTGGACGATACACCACGTTACAGTCATATCCTTGGATCTTGACTAATAGTCTCTGGAGCCTCGGTGGGGCACTCCTCAGGGGCTTGCGGCAAATAATTTCCAACGGTTTATGATCTGTGTGGACAGTGAAACTGCTGCCAAACAAGTACGTGTGGAAACGGGTGATGCCAAATACCAGAGCGAGTGTCTCCCGTTCAATGTTTGAATAGTTTGATTGTGCTTCTGAGAGGCTCTTAGATGCAAAAGCTACAGGCTTCCCATCTTGAAGTAGGCATGCTCCAAGTCCCTTGCCTGATGCATCCACCTCCAATACTGTTGGGGCATTAGGTTTGTAGTACTGAAGACAAGCTCCCTTTGATACCTCAGCCTTGAGGGACTGGAACACCTCTTCGTGGTCATCTTGCCACAAGAATGGCACATCTTTCTTGAGAAGTTCTCGAAGAATTGCTGCTTTCTCTGAGTAGCTGGGTATGTACGGTGACAGATATGTCATCATGCCAAGGACCCTCTGCAGCTCATCCTTGCTTCGTGGAGAAGGCATGTCCTTGACGTCTTCCAGCTTACTCGGATCAGGTAGAATACCTTGGTTTGTGTACAGCGATCCAAAGAAGTTGATGCTCTGTGTCTTAATTACGCACTTTGCACTGTTGAACACAAGGCCTTCTTTCTGTGCGACCTCTAGTAGTTTCCATAGATTAGCATCATGCTCTTGTTCTGTTTTTCCAAAGACTGCAACATCGTCTGCAATTCCAACACAGCCTGGCACCTGTGCGATGATTGAGTCCATCCTCTGCTGAAAGATGTCCTGACTCACTGAAAGTCCGAATGGCAGTCTGCGAAAACAGTGTCTCCCGAAAGGTGATCTGAATGTTGTAAGCTCTTGAGATGCTTCATCCAGATGCACGGACCAATATCCTGCCTTGGCGTCGAGCTTTGAGAAATACTTGGCTTCAGAAAACGCAGGATTGAGTTCCTCAAGTGTTGGCACTTTGTGAGGGCACCGCTTCAGACTCTGGTTCAGCTTTCGGGGATCCAGGCAAACTCTAAGTGAACCATCTTTCTTTAAGGCGGTGGTGAGTGAGCTACACCAATCTGTGTGGTGATCCACTCTTCTGATGATGCCGTTGCTTTCCATCTGATCCAACTCATGTTTGAGTTTCTCTCGCATGTGCACACTGCACTTTCTAGGTGGGTCGATTGATGGAGTAGCATCATCCTTAAGGTGAAGCGTTGCTGTCCCCTTGAAATTTCCAATCTTGTCAAACTGCTCAGGGAACGCTTCCTGTAAGTCCCGCACTGACTGTATACGGGGTCGTTCAGTCTTCTCCCTCACAGATTCTCGTATCTCATTGATGGTGACAATACCAAGCTTTGTGCATGTTGGGAGTCCAACAATGATTGGTCCATTCGCGTCTACAACATACCAAGTCTGCTTTTCCCAACATGAGTCTTTGAATTGACTTGAGATGACTATGGTACCCAGACAAGGTAGTTGAGCTTCGCCGTACGCTGTCAATTGCGCATCAGTGGGAGAGAGCATTTCTTTCCATCGGCTTCCATAAAGCTCCTTCAATGTCCTCAGTGGGAGTACGTTCCCGCCGGATCCTGTGTCTATCTTTGCTCGAAGACGTGCTTGTCCTCTGCGACGTGGACATTCAACCTTTAGGCTAGCAAATGCTTCTG
Organism: Lytechinus variegatus; assembly: GCF_018143015.1. NCBI lineage: Eukaryota > Metazoa > Echinodermata > Echinoidea > Temnopleuroida > Toxopneustidae > Lytechinus > Lytechinus variegatus. The sequence goes on along the minus strand of NC_054740.1, from coordinate 82,925,013 downwards.
TCTGCTTGGAGTCTATCGAGTTGATCAGAATCTCTATCGTGTGCAACTCTTTTTCCTCAGTTTTTTCTTGTGCAATCTCTAAGTCCAGTTCATCAACTCGCTGTCTGCTTGTCTTGTTCGGCGGAGTGTGCCTTGAGTGCTGAAACTTGGGGTTTCCTTGCCGGTCTTGAAAATGACCCTTTGGCTTTGACTCTGGATACCTGGACTGCCTTCCTTGACGACCCCGGGAATTATCCTGTCTGTCTGGCGGTGGTCGTCCCTGTTCAGGCTTCCTCTGTTGAGGCTTTGTACTCCTCGCCTTTTTCTTTGAACACATCTTTGACCAGTGTCCTAGTTTCCCACAAGCATGACATATATCTCTGTAGGCTGGACATTGTCTTGGGGGGTGGCTAAGTCCACAATTTCTGCATTGCCCATGATCCTTCCGGATGGCATCAACATGGGTGCTCTGTAATGTCTGTAAGCACTGCTTGCCTGCCAAGATCGCTTCGTACTTGCGTCCTGTATCAACTAGATCCTCGACCTTGAAGCCTTTTGGTCTGTCTAACAAGTCCTTCTGAAATGCTTCGATAGGTGTGGAGGCTATGACAAGCTCTACGAGGCGTTCGCATAACTCTTCCGGGCTGAATTCACATTCTCTGGCCTTGGTGCGACACCTGTTCACGAAATCATCTATGGTTTCATCTGACCTTTGCTTGTATCTCATAAGTTCTAAGCGATGTATTCTGAAGTTCACCTTGACCTTCAGCTGATCCTCAAATAAGCTCCATAACTTGTCAGGTTCATCTTGCTCCGCTGGAGATAGACCTGAGGCATTTATCTTTCTGAGGCCTTCGTTACCTAGAGCTATCTTAATTTTAGTTGCTTGTTTCCTAGGATCTTCTATGTTATTATCTAACAAACATAGCTCGGTTCTCTGTTTGAACAGTTTAAATTCTTCAGCTACATTGCTGACACTCCAGTTCATTTCTGGAAATCTGGCCATGATTGCTTTGTATTAAGCCACAAAATATTCTGAAGATGTATGATGTAGTTTGATTGTTAACACTAGCAAAATGCAATGTAATGTGATCTGTAACCATGAATGTTTTACATCAATATAAATTCATGCGAAATTCACATTTGCACATATAACATACATCAATTGAATGTAGAATTTAAAACAATCATGTAGTTAGAATATCGCATATTCATATACAAAATGTATTGACTTGGACCCAACTCTCTGGTCCTGGAACCGAAATATACTCAGAGAACAAATTTATACAAAATTTGCTTTTAGACAACACATACTTGTAAGATGAATCATAATCATCAACTAGTTTGCATGAATATTAACCTGGATTTGGATTCACACTTTAGAACTGTGGTCCTGGACTACACATCGACTAGAATTGGCTTTAGCCTTGCTTGGACCTGGTCCAGTCGACACTCGACAACATTATCAATGACAGTGGTGATCTAATGTGTACCCCTAAGCGTTCATAAAACTCACACATATTCACCCATTCAGTAGCAAAACAAACGACCCAGCAATTAATGTGTCCCGCTCAAGTAGATTCAGTATCACACTAAACTGAATCACTATCTGGACCTGTTTACACTTGGTCCTGGACTGGTCTAAACTATTTAGACCTAATAAAATCTGAATTACTCTTTGGACCTATTTAGACTTGGTCCTTGATCAGTAGCTTTACCTTGCTTTGGTCCATTTGGTCCTGGAAACCTATAAAGACTACCCTAGATCTAGACTAAATGCCTCTTGGACCTGCACTTGGTCCTATAACTTAGCCCTATTCTGGCTTGGACTAGTCTAGATCTAATCTAGGCTAGGTCTAGTTTCTTCCTAGCCGACAACACTTGGCCTAGTTCTTGCCAAAAAAACATGCTTGAAAACATTGAAACATTAAATCGGTCCTGATTTATAGACCCATTAGTCTAGGCTTAGAATAAACCTTGACTGGCTCTGCAGTCTCACTTTTAACCTTCTAACCTAGTGGTCACGCTTAGATAAAGCGTTGAACAGCTATAACATACTTAATGTTGTTCTAATCTAGTAGAACTGGTCCTGTTCAATTTTGGACCTTATCTGGTAACGTTAGACTAGATTCTATAATCTGCTGATTCTGGTCATGTTTTAGACCGAGAACTAGGTCTATCTAAACTCTAATCAGACTAACGTTATTTAAGATTTAACGTTTCTAAGCTATGTCATTTAGATCTCTAGAAATCTAGATCAGACTGATTGACAGTAAACATAGCACAATTGGATCATAACACACAATCATCACAACAATGTCAACAACCAACTATCAACCAAGTGATATAGAAGTAGGCCTTTCTGTATCAAGAATTGGTATCGATAGAACAATGCAAAGTCAACGATATTGAGACATTAAAATGACATGAAAATGTGATTTGTGATTGAGTCCAATGTAGAACTGAGTTCAGGATTTAAAATTCAAATGATTTTCCATCTGATCTGTTCGTCAATGTCATTTGATTGATCTAAGTTCTCATCTCTTTTTCTCTCTGACGATACGTTCTGCATCAACATCAAGTTCGAGTTCAGTGTATAAAAACTTCATCACGATCACGTTGACAACCTTGCACTATCGCGATGACGATGATCGATCGTTGATCGGCGCTGTCACCCGTTCTGATCCTTCCGGTCACGTCAGCAACGCACCAGCAACAGTTCTGTTTTGTCCCAGCAAAGTAACAGTTCTGAACTCCTGATCCCGGTCCTGGTCCAGTCGACACTCGACAACATTATCAATGACAGTGGTGATCTAATGTGTACCCCTAAGCGTTCATAAAACTCACACATATTCACCCATTCAGTAGCAAAACAAACGACCCAGCAATTAATGTGTCCCGCTCGAGCGTTCATATAACTCACACATATTGCCGTAGGCTACCGGTGCTCCTATCGTCTGCATCGCAAGTTCCGAGCGTTGATCGTTCAACCAAAATTAACGTCGAGAGCAAACGACCGTAGCAATGTATATGCTCCTTAGCGTCCATAAAACTTAAACATTGCTCACTTTCCCGTTCCAAGGGTTGATCAAAACATCGACAGCATGACCGCTGCCACCATGAAGTATTATGTCCTCATTATATAGGGATGATCCAGACTCGTTAAGAGCTCGAAGACATAATAAATAGCCGAGAGTACAATCAGTCTTAGCAACTCGTAGCCATGATGTTTATTGCTCCTCATATTCGTTCGCGCCGCATCACATCTTGCGCGTAGTAACAATATATAGATCTTGGACATATCACAACAATCATTATCATCAGATATAATTACAGTAATTACTCTTATTTTAATTATTACATGACAAGGGCCGCGGAAGGGGGGGACGATGGCTTCAGCCCCCTTTGTTTTTAATAATCCGTGTACAAAAACGAAAAAATGTCCATGAAGTTATGATTTTTTGTGTGGTCAGACCCCCCCTTTGCCTCTGCCCCCACTTTGATATCCGTCCCGCTGCCCCTGCTAAAGGCATGAATTATTTCGTCTGTCAGTGTCATACATTTATCTATTTTGTTTAATTCCATTTCTTCGTTATGGTGTATTAGCAGACTTCGTTCTCCTCGGAGTTTTCAATGATCCTGCGCATAATCAATGAATTTTCTTGTGTGAATATGTCTCCCTTATAATTAAATAAATTGCAGCAATAAATATCTAATGCACTAAATCTGTTGTCAAACCAATTTTTCTAGTTCTTGGAGGAAAAAACTTGAATAAACCTAATTTCATATAATAAAATACAAAAGATCATGTGGAGATGTGACATCATCAGCCCACATAATGAACATTCATGACGACTGTTTTCACAAAATCTGCTAAACTTTAAAATTCAATAACTTTGTTTTATCCGATTTTTATGAAATTTTCGGCATTTTGCTCAGTGAATTTTAATCTTATTTATACTTTCAGCCCGGACCATCCCTTTAATAGCAATACGACCCCCTACTTTTGCGACTAGCGACCCTTTGATCTAATGGGGACGGAGGAAGGACTGCGTTATCATACCGCCCCCCCCTTATAATAATTTACCGTCGATCGTGAATCATTTATTATAAACTAATAGATCATGATGATGTTCATGATCGCGCGCTCCAAGCTTCTAGATTTTGCCCTTTACATGCCATCTTGCCCCCTAAAACGTACGTGAATTCTTATATTACACAAATGTCACCCTAGCCCCCAATCGGATACATGCACTTAATTTATCAATCCCAATCTGATCCTTCGTCAGGCCTTCAGACCAACGATCCTTCGTCGACGGGCCTTAGTTATCAATGATCCATCGTATTGGATGGTGTAATAATGGCAACAATGATAATGGTATGAAATGAGATCTCACAAAAATCGAAAATAAAATAAAATCAATAACAAGCATACAAATAAAGATAGGGCCTAAATAAGGCAGTATGGAAGACAAGTATGTTTCATATTAAGCATTAAATATATCAGCGATAATATTAGTATTATAGCGGGGTTGCCCTTAATTTTAATTTACATCTGTTAAAATTAAAATTACATTTGGCTGAACCCATTTGTATATATTTTCCATAGGAGTGCTAAATAGGAGTGACGATGTAGATGGATTAATTGTGCAATTTCCTGATTAATGGAATATTTATCAAATGCAAATTTTTATTGAATAAGGTGGCAAACATTTGATATAGGTGCAAACATTTGTGTATAACAGTAAATGAAGTGTAAATAGATAATAAATTATTGATCTAAGAAAATAAATTATTGATCAAGAAGGAAGCCTCCAAGGCGATTTTTTATGTCATTATGAAATAAGGAACATTGAGTAACTCCCCTTCCCAAAAATAATAGGTTCAAATAAATAAATAATGCGAGCACGAAGCACGAGCAGAATGCACAAATTAGTGTCAGTTTTAGGGGTAATAAAACTTGCATTTAGCGAGTTCAATGAATGTTAAGAAGCGAATAAAGGGCGAATATTATATAACAAAGGTCTTATATAATGAAATGGCACATCTTGGTCATTGCAAAACTAGGAATGTAGTGTACGTACGTATACGAGGGTAACAAAATAGAATACATGATTAAATTTAGGGCGAATTCATGCAGCGCAGGCCATGCCCAAATCGTGCATGGGCACTAAAATCAAACCCCTCCATCTACATGTATATCTACGTACGTACGTCTGTGTACTTCTGAGTACGTATCGCACGTATACGGTGTGTAGATTCTAATACGCGCATACGATTTCACCTAATTAGTATTCATATTTTCTATTTATAGATAGAGCGCGTATACACAGCTTCGCATGCTTGATGCATACCAGATGCATACACACACGATACACTCGATAGAAAAAACACTATACGTGTAATACATACTCATGCTAGTAGTAGTATGTGGAGCACACTCGCAGGGGTCAAGTTGTTGATACTCGATCCCCCCTCAGTATAGACTGTGGGATGGACAAGGAAAATGTCTCTAGTTTTTCATTTCCGTGGGGCGGCAAATACAACCACGGTTCTTGGACATGATAATATGTAAAATATTATGAGTGAATACATGCACAATGTTGCCATCGGTAAATTCTGCTCCTGACCTCAAAATTAAAATAATAATATGCAAAATCGTACCATTGATTTGACTGGAAATTCCGCCATTCACCCCGTGTGTTAAGGACTTCCGTGAACGCGCGCAAGCGTGCACAATGCATGTAACCTCGTTCGCGTTTTATTTTTTTTATTCGCTGTACATGATATACGTTATAATACAGAATGTACGATGGCGGATAATTAAGATGTCGTCGTCTTCGTCGTGTTTTGACAGCGAAAATGACGATTTATCACTAGCAAATATATGCTACATGCACGTCTTACCCAAGGAAAGAGGGCCAGTAAATTCCTTTCAAGTAAAGAGCTAGAACAAATTTAAGCCTTTGCTGCATTTGTTGATGTATTGTAGACTACCTGGGACTTCAGAATAAAGATAGCTATTCGTGCAGCAGAGAAGTTTTCGATTGACTTGCATGCAACCCGGCCCATCCCAGGGAGCAGTGGCTTAACAGTGCAGGGGGGGGGGGGGCAAGCTATCCCCCCTGGCGGAGTTCACCGGGAACTTAAAGGGGAAAAAAGAAAAGGAGGAGAATGAAAGGGGAAAAAAGAAAAGGGGGAGAATGAAAGGGAAAGGGGAAAAAGAACTGGAAAAGGAAAGAAAGAAGAACAGATAGATTGTCATAAAAAGGTGATTTTATTTTTTTTTAAATAAGCATGCAAAATCATAAACAAAATCTTGTTTACCGTGGCGTACAAACCAAGAAAAAAAGGAAAAGGAAAGAGAGAAGGGTGAAAAATATGTTATCTTCTTTAACATTATGTCAAAATCTGAAATTGGATTTTTGTAATAAAAATGTATAATTTTTTGCTCACTCGCATTGTTTTTTTTTTACCCGATACACCATATCGCCCCTCAAAATGTTGCCTCATGACGCCATTGCCTGCCCCCCCCCTTTTGAGAAGCAAAATACTAAAATTTGTAATGTAAATATGCCATTAAAACAAAGGTGTGCCCCCTCTTTTGAAATTGAAGACCCTTTTTTTCGTGTACGAAATATACTTCATTTGTGGGTGAAAACCTTTATTTTTATTTTTTGCTTGTCAATTGGTTGAAAAACTTTTTTTTTTGGGGGGGGGGGGCTGGTCGAAACTTTCCTCTGAAAAATTAGCCCCCTTTTGGAAAATTATGGATCTGCCCCTGATAAGACCGGAGATTTTTTTGCTCTTGCCCCTCCTGCATGGCCACCGACCCGTTACGCTCCTGCCCAGCCCGACCAGCATTGCAGCAAGATCCGAATGGATCAAACTAACGTTATAGATGTAACGCGTCACATCTTGCTCAGAGCTAGGTCAAACATCGTTCGTCACCAGCATTCCAGCAATCAAGCTATCGAAGGTGAAAAAGATACAGCGGATGATTTTGAGATGGTGATCCTTGTTATAGCGATCTTGTCCATGCCAAAATTGTTTCACTTTGTGCTTTTGCATTTCATTCTCTGCAAAAGTGAAGCAGTACAAGCTTTGATGATTTTCGTATCTATAGGTCTAGATTTCTTAAGTGAATCGATACATAATGTGACTCATTTCATGACTTACTTCACCGCCACATTTACAAGCCTATGAATAGAAGACGAAGTAAGTCATGAGTCACATTATTCATCGACTCAATTAAGAAATCTAGATGTAGACCTATACAAAAATCATCAAAGTTTGCACCGCTTCACTTTTGCAGAGAGTGAAATGCAAGAGCACAAAGTGAAAACAAATTACCTTCGATCGCTTGATTGCTCAATGCTGGTGATATACGAACGATGTTTGACCTGGCTCTGGGCAAGATGTAAACGCGGTAGGCCTACATCGAACATCTATATTTATTTTGATCCATTCGGATCTTGCTGAAATGCTGGGCTGCATGCAAGTCAATCGCAAACTTCTCTGCTGCACGAATAGCTATTTTTATTCTGAAGTCCCAGGTAGTCTACATCAACGAATGCAGCAAAGGCTTAATTTGTTCTAGCTCTTTACTTGAAAGGAATTTACTGGCCCTCTTTCCTTGGGTAAGACGTGCATGTAGCATATATTTGCTAGTGATAAATCGTCATTTTCGCTGTCAAAACACGACGAAGACGACGACATCTTATCCGCCATCGTACATTCTGTATTATAACGTATATCATGTACAGCTAATAAAAAAAATAAAACGCGAACGAGGTTACATGCATTGTGCACGCTTGCGCGCGTTCACGGAAGTCCTTAACACACGGGGTGAATGGCGCAATTTCCAGTCGAATCAATGGTACGATTTTGCATATTATTATTTCAATTTTGAGGTCAGGAGCAAAATTGACTGATGGCAACATTGTGCATGTATTCACTCATAATATTTTACATATTATCATGTCCAAGAACCGTGGTTGTATTTGCCGCCCCACGGAAAGTCATAATTTTAGCGACCATCCCACAGTCTATTATGATCACTCGGGTTTTGTCGCCTTTTGAATATTATTTTCAAAGTTTTAGATTCATTTGACAGAATATGATCAATTCTATGACTGACTTTACGACGTATTTCGGACACAACGGAATGGGTATCCCCCCCCCCCCCGGCTGCTGCTGTCATATTTGAGTGACGCTTTGTTACTTTTGTTTCATTTGCATGCATTTCTTCGATATGATTTAATATTTTGTTAAAATGTTTGCTATGCTTATTTATGGTCTGACCGATCGGCCGAATAGGCCGAAATGTTGATTTTTGTTTTGTTTCATTCGACACAAACCTACTATGATTCATTCTCTTTCTCATGACGGAATGTGGAATTATATATAGATGGATATTAAGAATTTTGCGTCGATATATATACACACCCCAGCCGTACTCCAACTAGCTGAAAGCTTTAGGCCCCTTTTGACTCTCTAGCTGAAAATGTATTAGAGAGAGTGGGGGGCCGGGGATATATAGAGTGACTGTGCAATATCTTGCGTTTTCTAGGAACATTAATTTTCCTCTCTTTCTTACTATCCTTTTGTTCTCATTTCTTTCTTTATTCTCCTTAATTTCCTTCGTTGTTTTCTTTTTCTATCCCTTTCAACTTTTTAAACTCGTTTTCTCGTCTCCCTATATTTCTCTGAATCGACCTCTTTCTACGTTATCGATCCTTTTTCCTTTTCTTTCTCTTCTCCCCCTTTCCATATTTCTCATCCTTTTTCTATCCCACTTCTTCCCTTTCCTATGTGTCTATCCATTATCCAAATTTACTATGAACTATCTCGTTTGACCATTGATCGTAAACCATTCATACCTCATAATAGTCTGCTTTTTGATAAAGAAACACGGTTCATGTTGTTTGCCCCCCCCCCCCCCCCCCTCCTTCTGTTTCCTGTGAGTATTTTGTCAATTTTTGGAATATATAATCACCGTCATGCAGGTCCTTAGATATTCTATGTACATCAATTTGTATTTTCCCCCTTCCCTGTTTCTTCATATCCCCTTTCCCCCTTATTACGTACGGCTTCCCTGGTCTTTCTTCTATCATTTCCCTGTTAATCTTGATATGGTAATACGTATTTCCCACTAGTCTTTCAGTATTTATCTGATATATAATTGTGATTTTAATTGTACAATATCTATTTTGATATTCTCAATAATCATGATAATCCAACTGTTATGGTAGCAATGAGTTAATAATTCAATCGAAATTCCAAATGAATTATAGGAAAATACATGCAGCAGGCTGAAAAGAACAACATTTAAATACGGAATTAAAGAAAATAAGAAAATCGAATGATGATGATTAGGAAGTCATGGAAGGGGGAAGAGGAGTGCCGGTGCTGAAACAAGATTTTCCTTTGTGTATTATTTGATTTTTTTATACACAACTCTCCCTGGTAAGTATAAAATGAAAGAAATGTGACATTTCGAAAGTCAAATTTACTTCAGCAGCCCCAATTAAAAAAAATCGTTCCCAGGGCCCTGGGAAGAGTAAACCATGTCTGCAATCTTTGAGAAAAGTTGAAAGTAATATAAAATGATATCATTTTTAAGGCATTCCAATTAACAAAATAAAAGAAAAACATGACTGAAACTACACACTAGGACAATTGATCGAAAAATTTGCTGAACAAATTAATGTAAATCAATTATACTAGGCGTTTAAAATGAATGATATAGGCCTAAAACACACGCATGTGAAAAAAAGAAAAATAACAAAACATGAAGGTGAAAATTGAAACGATGAAAAACTGAGTATGAGTGAAGAATAAACTATCTCTCGATCTGCATACGAATTATGAGAGAATATTAAAGTAAAATTAAACAATCTAATTTAAAGCAATTCCAAAATAATGATCGAAAAACGGTACTTGAAATGAGAAAAAATACTGAAAATGAAAAACAAAGACCTACCTTGTGAATGAAAGAAAGAACACATGCATCAGAAAAGAAAAATAAATTTGCAAATACATTTCTGGGAAATATAGGAGAGGGAATAGTGTACTATACCAGCGGATTCTGAAAAATGATTAAAGAAAAATAAGATACTTCGGTTAAGGATTTCTAAATTAACGATATAAAAAGGAAAGAAAAATACTGAATACCGTAATGTAAACAGACATTGGTTCATCCAATTGTAATATTTCTTCAAGATCAATACATTAATTTTAAAATAAAGGTATACCCTGTGGTTGTGTGTCCGGACAGGTTGGGTGTCAGGAAACATGACTTTTACTCCCATTTTTTAGAAGTTTACAAGCAACGTCCTTGATTTTTTTAAACACAGAATGTAAGAAAATAATATAGAGAACAAACATTTATGGAGATAAGCACTACTCAACCTATATTTTTGGCTTATTCTTGAGATAAAAAGAAACAAGTCTTCATTTTTGTCAGGTGTCCGGACACCCAACCTCCCATCCTAATGCAAATCATATTGGGTGAAGGAATTGACTTTACGTTAAGAAACAATCATAATTATAATATTCAAGATATGCGAATCTTAACATAATCATAAACAAAAATATCATTGCTATAATAAAACACAAATATGATATTCAATGTTGGGGAAAGAAAATAGCTGAGGGGAAACGAAATTCTATACATGAATAAAATAAAAAGAAAATAACAATTCAAACAAATCACGTATCAGGGTGACCAGACGTCCCCTATTTTCCGGGATTGTCCCGTATTTTGCTCCTGTGTCCCCGCGTCCCGACAAACCCTTCCCGGGACGCCTATTTGTCCCGTATTTCAGAATATTGAACAAAAGGTAGTTAATACATTTAAAAGTGACGAACTTTCATTTAAATAACCAACAGCTGACGAAGCAGGGACAACAATTAAATCGATATTTACTGTAAACTTTTGCAAGTTCTGCGGTGATTTCTTGCTGTATACCCAATGCATTGCAAACTGGTCTCCTGCCTGTGTGTGGCAGGCTACATGCATGCATGTAGGATCGAAGCAAATTCTTAATGGTGAAACAGTCTCTCATGATAAACAGTTTTCCACCAAAATAATCACAAAATCGGCGGGAAATTCTTATAATTATGCTAGGGATTCTAAGATTAGCGATTTGGAGATGTAATCGGAGGAACAAGTTATTGAGTTTTTATAGATCTAGTTGTTTCAGCTTTGGTGTGCACGCGATGCCGCGATGTAGTTTTAATTTTAACTATAATGTTTCACTTTGAAATTTTATTCATTTTTAAAACATATTATTTTTTAAACTTTAAAAAACACCAAATGAAATTATTATTTTTATTAGATGATTGGATTTTTTTTGTTTACTTGAAGTTTGAACTTTTCCCTTTTTCTTTTCTGCTTGCCCTTTTTGGTTCCATCTATCTTTATTTCCAATACCATACTTTATCCGTATTATTTATTTTGTAATAATCTGTATATTCATGAAGACATGCATAGAACTGTTCACCAAAATACCGGGGGGGGGGGGGGTAATGCAAATCTTTGAAGTTCAATAACTTAGTTATTTGTTATCCGATTCTAATGAAATTTTCAGCATTTTGCTCTGAACTTTTATTCTATTCATCTAAATCTAAATATTTTCAGCCTACCAGCGAGAAACAGCTAAGCCTTGTCCATGATTTTTTTTTCTAGCGGATGTTGTTCACTATCCAATGGTAGTGACCTCCGCCAAGTATACTTTTAAGGTAATTTATACCAGAACTCTACTTGGCTTGAACTCAGGCCCTACGATGGATCATTAATTTTTTGTCTTAACCGGGGACGTGAGACCAGGGACGTCCCTGGTTCGACGATGGGGACTGACCAGGCATGCACAGATTCCACAAAAACTGGATATTCTAAGGTAAGAAACAACACGAAGGCCTATCATGAAAATCATCGGACAGGCCTTTGCAAGGTCACTTTTTATTCTTTCTACATCTTTTTGCCCTAGATTAAAAATTCCATTGCAGGAATTGATCAAAGGAAGGGGGGGGGGCACACCCCTTAATTTTGAAGGAAAAATTATACTCCCATTCGAGTGCAAAACTGCGTTCACTTGGGACGGAGGACGTTGCCCCTCCCTTCTCTCTTTGTTGAGCTTGTCATTTTTTAAGGGATTTTTTCGGGAGACGAAAATAAAAATGATCTTTATCTAAAGGACAAGTCCACCACAACAAAAGTTGATATGAATAAAAAGAGAAAATTTAAACAAGCATAGCACAGAAAATTTCATCGAAATCGGATGTAAAAAGAAAGTTGTGGCATTTTATAGTTTCACTTAATTTTACGAAACAATTATCTTGGTCGATATGCAAATGAGAAGACTGATGACGTCATCCACTCACTATTTTTGTTTATCATTGTATGAAATTTGAAATATTTTACTTTTCCTCATTGTCAACTGAAACAATCAATTCCTCTCTGAAGATGTGGAGTTAGCATTGTTAATACTATATGGTTGGTCCTTATTGTCAAATCTGTTTTAAAATAAAATATTGTATAATTCAAACAAAAAACAATGATGAACATCATCGACTATCTCATTTGTATGTTACTGAGTTGTGCATGATCACTTTTTCATGTTTTTTTTTGTGACAAACAAGCGAAACTTGAAAATGACATAACTTATTCAACATATATTTTGATGAAATTTTCAGCGTTTTGCTAGTTTGATTTTTCTATATTTATTCAAATCAACATTTTTCTTGGGTGGTCTTGACCTTAAACATCTATTGCAGTACCCTCTTCAAAATCCTCGAACCGTACCTGCGTTGCCCGCATATAGGTTAGAATACTTTAATGGGGCATAGCCCACCGGTATGACCGCTAGTCATAATGCCTCGCTGCATGGCCAAAGGGTCAGCTATTCATAACATGGAAGTTATTTTATAACCCAATTTTTGCTAGTCATAAAAGGGAAAGTGGGTCATAGTAATAAGGAGCATAAGTAATAAGGTCTGATATTCATAATGCAAAATGAATCATTTATAATCGACCATGAGGGCCACCACTCCTAAGAATAATCAATAAAGAGGGTCACTGCTCATAATACTAAACATGCTAAAAGAGGGGCGCTAAGGATTTTTTATGTAGTCCAACTAATTCGTCAAATTACCAACTCGTCTAATAGAAAATTTTCTACCATCAGTTCGTCCAATATCTGCATGGTGTAATTGCCATTTCGTCTAATAACCAGTTGGTCCAAAAGCCATTCAGTCTTTATATCAATTGGTCTAAAGTGTTTATTGGGCAAAACGAATGGAAATCAAACGAGTATTATACCAACTGGTCATGAGACGCAATGGTGATTAGACGAAGTGTTGATAGCACATAATGGTTATTTGACCTATAGGCCTAATGGTTGTTGGAAGGAATGTTGATGGACGTGGGTAGATGTGTTGGCAGTGGACAAATCGGCAATTTACCTTTTTTATTTACCTCCTTTGAAAACTCGATTTCATGACCTGACAAACCGGACATTCTAAACACTTAGTTTTGGTCGTAAATTCTTATTTTCAAAGGTTTAGACCCCAAAACAGGAACATTATATATACTTACTGTAAATATGAATAGGATTGATATCGTGATGCAAGTGGGAAGCCTATAAGCTGACTTTTTTTTTAATGTGATATGAAAATTTGAGAGTTTAAGCGCCTTTAAAATAAGGAACACACTGAGTAATCCCCCTCCCCCCAAAATATGCTCAAATAAAATGCGAGCGCGAAGCACGAGCAGAAACTATTGAATCTGTTGACTTGACAAGTGTTTCTTAAGAGCAGATTCTTCTAAGGGACCTTAAATACCGGGGGGGGGGGGGCTGGAAGTTTGGGTTTAAGCATTTTTTTCCTTTGAGTAAATTTCTTATTCCGTTGCGACAATTTGTTTTGCCACTTTCAGATGATTTACCAGTGGACCATTTTTTGTCTCACCTGCGAAGCAGAGTGAGACTATGGGCGCCGCTTTTCCGACGGCGGCGGCGGCGTCAACATCAAATCTTAACCTGAGGTTAAGTTTTTGAAATGACGTCATAACTTAGAAAGTAGTATATGAACCTAGTTAATAAAACTTGGCCATAAGGTTAATCAAGTATTACTGAACATCCTATTTCAGTTTCATGTCACATGACCAAGGTCAAAGGTCATTTAGGGTCAATAAACTTAGACCATCTGCAGTCAGGTATTTTGGTACATCAGGGTTTCAGCACAAATTATCTGTTCGAAATAGGTCTGAATTTAGAGACTAATTATATGAAATAATGTATTGTCATTTGCTCCCGTACAATATTGTAAAAGGCCAAGGCCACGTAAAGATTGGCGGCGGAAGCCCATAGGGGGGTTCACCTGAAATTTTGGGATGGACACAGGTAAAAAAAAAGAGAGGATCCGATCTCGAGCAAAATTTAGGGAAAAAGGGTTATCAACAATTTTTTTTAGGAGGGACGCCCCCTCTGCACTTGAGATTATGGGGGGAGGACAGGACCTGCATATAAGCTTGATATCAAACTATCTCTCCTGCAAATTGGTGTTCACATATTCGTAACGTAATGAACCATCTAATGGCCCCAAACTCCTTTGACTTTTTGAGGGGGAAGGAGAGTAATTTAGACAAATTTCGTCTATTAGAAAGATAGATATTCCATGTTGGAGTAATATTGAGGGCTTCAATTACGTCTTCAAAGGTCAAATAAACGAAATGCATTTTATGGGAAAGCAAAACTAATTTTTGCATATTAGTAGGATAAGTAGTTGTGGTCGAATGAGTGAGTAGTAGTAGTGGTGGTAGTAGTAGTAGTATCGGGAGTAGTAAAGTATACATGCAATTTAAAAATATCTTTGTTTAAAGTACCCGTTTTCCCTGTGACCCCCTCTCCCCCCCGGCAAATACCAAGATCACAGGGGGTATCAACCCTTCCCCCAGCGGCAGACAAGGGCTATTCAAAAATGGCACATCAGAGTAATTAAAATACGGCGCGCAAAGCATGTCGGACAGGCGTATGTAAAGATCACAGGAATTTGTTGATTAAAATTCATTAAAATGTTTGTATATCAAAATATAAATGATAGAAACGATGTCATTGACTTTTTTTGATGAGCAATGGTTTAGCAAGTGAATGAATTGGGGTCTGTAAGGTCAAAAATCCACCGCTGTGACAGCTTACAGCTCATTTGACAGTGTTTGAAAACTGTAGCTGAAAATACTATTTTAAGGCATATTCAGCTAATTTTAGATCAATTTCAAGGTCAAAAGATAAAGATGTGATTTTATGTATTATTTGGATATTAAACAACAACCTGAAAGGAACATGAATTACAATTATCAGCTTAAAATCATAAATTTTGTGTTGAAATGACACTTAAGTGAAAGTCGATGTAAACAACCATTAACGATGAGATACTGGCGTATTAAAGATTTAAGTATCCCATGAAAATATAGGTTTGTCTATCAGTATACAGTGCGTCCCAGAATAAACGAAACCGAGATTTAGCGATCATTTATCATAACTTAATCATAAAAAGAATAGACAAATGACCTACCAATTTAAAGCTTAGAATCTCCTCTTTCATCTGATATTACTTAGGTTATTTCTTATTCACGCATGAGTGAGCAAAAACAATTTGAAGAAAGGATACCAAAAACTCATTTGGCGGGGGTATCTGGGTTTCAAAAAGAAAGACACATTTCTGAAAAGTTCAATATCTGATCTTTAATTTGGTACCAAAATTACAGAAAATGGTCAAGAAATAAAAAAGTTCTGGTCATTTGAAATAAGGCTTGTATTTCCATAATTTCATGAGATAAACGTGTTTATACCGGTTTCCCACAGAAGCTTTCGCATGGTGAACAAAAGATTTAATGCATGGCTGATCGTCAACAAAACAGAGTGTCGAGAGAGTTTGAAAGCCAGCCTGGAGAACCTCTTCATTTTATGAAATTATTGAAATTCAAGCCTTATTTCAAATGACCAGAACTTTGTTATTTCTTGACCATTTTCTGTAATTTAGGTATCAAATTAAAGAGGAGATATCGAACTTTTCAAAAATGTGGTTTTCTTTTTGAAACCCAGATACCCCCCGCTAAATGAGTTTTTGATATCCTTTCTTCAAATTGCATTTGCTCACTCATGCGTGAATGAAAAATAATCTAAGTAATATCAGATGAAAGAGGAGATTCTAAGCTTTAAATTGGTAGGTCATTTGTCTATTTTATTTATGATTAAGTAATGATAATTGATCGCTAAATCTCGGTTTCGTTTTTTCTGGGACGCACTGTACAGAACTTGGTGTTGCTCCTCGTTGGGACGAGGGGTGATCCGTGACCTTGAACTTGGCAACTTTTAGAAAAAATCCAACACCCTACAAGAAAACAATGCGCACGTTTGGGCCAATTTTTTGTATGTCTGTTGAGCAAGTGATAGTCTTCAAATACGCATAATATTGGGCTCTAAGCTAATTGAATTTGGAAGTTATGAGCTTCCAAACATGCACCCAAAATCACTGACTTGGACGCTTAACACCATTTTCGGCGACCTCGTGAGCAATAACGGCTGGTCAGATCCGTGCCGTAATATACTGTGCATGTTGAGACTAAAAAGTTCTTCCAATTTACAGAAAATAAGCACTCTACCTCATCAAACTTGGTTGCAACAGTCAATCAAAAATAGTAATTTTTTTTAAACTTGGTTGTTTGGCCACGCATTGGTTACTAAGGGAGGCCGTATCTTAGCAACCATTTGACCTTGGGGCAAAATATTTCAGATTTTTCCGTCAGATACTTGGGGAACATTTGGTGCGAGTTTAAAGAAAATCGAAGGGGGTCGGGTGACAAATAATTGTCTGAAAATTGGTTGATTTGACGTGGATTGACCCATACATGTATGAGTCCAGAGTTAGGGGTAAAGGTTAGTCAGTTTTATTGTTAAAAAATACATATACATGTATGTTAGTAAATGTGAGTTGTACTTTCTTTACATGGTACAAATAGGTATATAATATATACAGCCAGGGTATACAGCGTATGTATATATTCCATCAAGACCAAAATGGGCAAGGATAATTATGCAGGGAGACAGAAAAGACTAGAATAAAAAAACACACACCATTCAACACACAAAAGAAATTAAAAGAAAATACATGTACACTACAGTCATAGACCACCAAACGTTTTTATCACCAACAATGCTCACTGCCTGGGAAATTGTTCAAAGAATGGTACCACTACATGTAAGATCTAGACTAGAGATCTACATACATGTACATGGTGCTGTTTATACATGTACAAGAGCACTAGAACTATACAAATCAGAACATAAAAAATAAAAATACATGGATACATAGACTCTAATAATACTAGGCCTAATAGTAATAAGATTGATAATGGCAAAATATTTTTTTTGAGCAGATGCTATATATAGAAACATACATGTACATGAAGCAAAAGATAAAATACATGTACAATGTAGATGTAATTAGACCTAGATTATTCAAGTTATTAATATATACCGTAAGGGCACTAGTATTCAACCCGGCATAATTCAAAGATTTTGACATATTTCAAAAAATATTTAGAAATATGGAAACTATCTTAATTTCATACCTTTGTTATTTCCTGGGTAATCTGTTGTCGGTATTTTCTTTATCAATCTGTCGACTGTATGCGCGTAGGATCGAATTATGCACCGATGGCCTTTTGCACTGAATTGCACTAGTATTCAACCTAGTGAGGATAGATAGCAAATCTCAAAAGGGTTTATATTGGTAAATTAGATCTAGATCTATGTAAGTCTCTGGCTTTGATTAATTCCCTGTTTGGTCTCATCTCAAATGGTCTAGTCCATAGTCGGATGGGACAAGGGCAGATTGAGAGACAGGACCATCTTTCATCGCTAGGTTGAATACTAGTGCAGACGGGTTGAATACTAGTGCAAAAAACCGTCGCCGTATAATTTGATCGCCCGCGCACACAGTCGACTGGTTGAAGAAAAAAATAACGGAAAAAGAATAACCAGCATTTGCTCTTGAAAATAAGATGGGTCTGAAATTCAGGTAAATTCTATATTTCTATTTATTTAAGAAAACTCTCCAAACGGGTTGAATACTAGTGCCCTTACGGTATTAAGAATGGAAATGAAGATTTTTTTATATAAACCAACGATCTTTGTGCAATGCACGAACAGTTGTACATGTACACTGCCTCTGGAGCAGGCAATACCAAACTCAACGGAGCCTCTATAACTCTATGGTCCGCCCGCAGACACGGGGGCGGCATGCACGGCCGGCCGGAGCCTACAAACACTCTCGTAACGTAGCGGCACTCAATCACTCAGTCAGCCACTGTCACTCACAGGCCTGCACTGTCAACAAAACCCCGTAAAACTCACCCAAATTCCGCCACAAACAAGTGTCATCACTAAAACTGGAGAAAACAAAAAATCACAAATCTTCGCAAAGAAACATGAAAGGTTAAATGAATATTACAAAAATAATAAGGTCAGAAAATACAAGGTAGAGTAAGGAGTGTAATCGCAGGGAGCTAGCGCAGGCCGCACCCGCAGAATGAATCGTGCTTGCATTGCTTCTTGCATGCCGCGCCGGCCGGTGCCATGCCGCGTACTGCACCTTGCTAGCTAGCTTGCATTGGCACGGCGGCGCGGCTGAGGCGCGCCGATCAATTTATTGCGCAAAATTAACCACGTAGTAGTACAGCCTGAGCTCGCAAATGTTCAGCGTAGGGGCGCTCTTCCACTTTATGAAATGGACCATTGAAATAATCACCGGCCGTGTGCCTCACGCTCTTACATGTTGAACGCGGTTAGCTCATGACTACCCGCGCTCGTTACACGTTTTCCCGCGACGTAGTGTCAAGTTTACCGTGAGCGGCACTAATGTGATTAGTGATGCCATTATATAGTCCATTTATTTAACACAAAAAATAGAAGGAGTAACAGTATTGCTGTTTTCAAGTTATTTTATTTTTTAATGTACTTATAACCTCAATTGATCTTTTTCTTTTCTTCAGAATCTTCTAGGAGGAGCTTTGTTTGGCCCATGGTTAGCATTCCCCATGTGTTGTGTGTTATCAGCATTTGGTGCAACCCTGTGCTATTTGCTCTCGCATTTCTTTGGTAGAGCACTAATCTTGAAATATGCTGCCGAAAGGGTCAAACCTCTACAGAAAATGGTAAATATTACCATAATAAGTAGTAGATCTAGTCAAGTAATGACAGAAGTAGTAGTCATATTAGTAATAGTAGTAGTAGTAGTAGCAGTAGTAATAGTAGTAGTAGTAGTAGTAGTAGTAGTAGTAGTAGTAGTAGTAGTAGTAGAAGTAGTAGCAGCAGCAGTAGTAGTGGTAGTAGTAGTAGTAGTAGTAGTAGTAGTAGTAGTAGTAGTAGTAGTAGTAGTTGTAGTAGTAGTAGTAGTAGTAGTAGTAGTAGTAGTAGTAGTAGTAGTAGTAGTAGTAGTAGTAGTAGTAGAGTAGTAGTAGTAGTAGTAGAGTAGTAGATATTGTGGTGCTCAGTTCAAGAGAAGTAGTGGCAGCAGGAGTAGCAGTTACAAAAGAAAGCAGTAGTATAAATATAAAACCACAAATTTGGTTTCCTTTGAACCTTTCCATAAAGACCATTTTGGGTTGGGGGGGGGGTTGTTGTGTGCCCTACACTCTGGATTTTTTTTTTGTGTATGGCCCTAAACAGTCTCCATGCAGTTTTCATTATAAAACTGAAGAATCTTTTCAGTTTTGTTGTCGATAACAGATACAGTCTTCTAACTGAAATCCACATATGAAAATGTAAAAACATGTGTCACACTGACATTTATGGAACCTGAATAACCTTTTTCAATAGGATTATTAGTAACAATACCAAGTTAGTTTGCAGGAAAGGTTGAAATCGGACTTGAGAATTTCTTGTCAAAGCTTCACTTTTAAGATAGCATTCTGAATTAATAGTTTTACATGACTTGCTGTTTGGTGTGTGTTTTCAGAAACTGAATTTTTGTTACCCTTTTAATGTTTTTTCAGGTTCAAGACAATCTAGAGAGCCTATTCTTCTTTCTCCTCTTCCTGCGGTTATTTCCAATGTCACCAAACTGGTTTTTAAACATGGCCTCACCTATCCTAGATGTGCCTCTCATTCAGTTTTTCTTCTCAGTACTTATAGGTAAGACTAACATGGTTGCATTATATAAAAGTGAATTAAAGCCAATATGCCACAGCCACATTTGTATTGCATCAGCGCGAGTCATGGGCACGATTGATCATACACAGTAATCAATGTAATCAAATGTATAATTCAGTCGCAAAGCTTTTTGTTATGGGCCCCAGAACAGCTGAAATACTTCCTGGATCTTTACCCATAATGCAACAATTTCATCATGCTGTCTTGTGATATATACCCAACAGAATGTTAACATATTCATCAACTTCACTCTTTACAACAGCATTAAGAAAACAAATAAGTTGGCAAGGAACAGGGAGATCACAAAATGTCTCCAAACATTCTTTTTTTATTACTTCTCCAAAACTGCACAACATGTTTTCAGTTGGTTTATCAAAAGCTATCAAAATTATTTACAGCATAGGAATCTATTTCTAGAAGGCCCCACTGTATAACAGACATTCTTGGCTCCAAAAAGTCCCTTCTTTTGAGCTCCACCTTTCAATTGATTGCTCAATTTAAAACATCAAAAGGCCTTATCTCATCATATGGACTTGAAGAGTTATGTCTTGAAAATGATATTAAAAAATTCAGGATTTTATGGAAATGTCTTACATGTTTCCTTGAAGCAAAAACTTCAAGTGTTGGGAAATTTGTAAATTCCTCTAGGAATATCAAGGAGACACATTTATTATAGATATTTGCGAGGTTAGCAAATTCACACTGAGGCCTGCCTGTCATGCATTCCATTTGATCATCTTGAAATAAAGCGTAAACCAGCGTTTTTACGATATTATTCATGATCAGTAAGCTGTAAGTCAAGGAACACATAAAAATATGCAGTCTATAGACTCTCGATGTTGATGAAATCTTTCCTAAGTTGCCAAGTAATTCACTAAAAAAGCAAATATAATTTGCATTTCAATTCATGTACATGTATGATTCCTTAATCTTTTGAACAAAAATCCTTGTTTATATCAGGTCTGATGCCATATAACTTCATATGTGTGCAGACGGGATCTCTGCTGTCTGAAATCACATCTGTTCGAGATGTCTTAACCACTACAACAATGCTCAAGTTGGCAGCAATGGCTATTGTCGCTCTAGTGCCTGGTTTACTGTTCAGGAAACAGAAGAAGAGGATGGAAAAAAGGCCTAAGTCGGAGAAGGAAGTTCTTTGAGATAGTTTGATAGTTTGTCATATGATATTAAAAGTATGCAATTTTCTCATCTTTTTTAATGTGTTGCACTGTAGTGTTTGCACATTCGAAACTGGTAAACAACTAACTTATTATTTCTGCATTCCATATTATTACTCAACTCATGAATCTATACATGTATTATATATACCAACATATACCAACCTGATAATGACAATGAATCATATTTTGCATTCTGTGATCACTTTTTATTAATCAAATCAGCAATATTTATAATTTTCTTTGTTTTGGAATTCTATATATTCTAAATAATAAGAGATTAATATTAATTGTATATTACAAGTTGATATTTTTGTTCAAATTTCGCATGTGAAAACCACAATTTCTTACTTGAAATCCTGTTGCCAAATTATGGATTTAAGTGGTTATTTTCATTCAAAGTTACATTGTTATTAAATGAAAGATATTGATGAATTGAGATGGGCCTCTAGTGATTAGTGTAGATTAAACATTATTGAACAAACACAAAATGTGGTTAATCTTGAACAGTAAGAAAAAAATGTGGGGGGGGGGCGTTCTAGGTATATCGTCAAGTGCAATGTTTTATCCTCAAAATTTATCCTCAATATTTGGTTTGCAATATTTAAGCTCCAAATTGCAGAGATTTTAGAATAAGGCAGATTTTCAATGTTCAGTATATACCCTCCTACACAACATAATGTTGTTGGTAAAGGCCTCTATATTCAATCAACATATTTTAAGGGTTTTTTTTCAAGAATTTGTGTCAGCTTTTGAAAAGTATGGTACACTATAACCCCAAAGCCTCTCACTAAACAAACATTTTTTTCAAGCATTTAAGTGTGAATGAAGAGATAATCCTACACTGCTCTTAAATTAAGAATTATATTGCCATCTGCCATTTAAATGTATCATAGAAATCAATCATAATCTGATGATTTTGTTAGAAAATGTATTTATTTTTTATATATTTGAATTGAAATATTTACAACATACATGTTTATTGTAAAAAAGCTTTTTACTGTTAAAGTTTGTTTTTAAGTATTAATATGTATTGGATTTTGGATAGCACTCCAATTAATTCATTCCATTGACTATATCTATGCAATATATTTATTCTACACTGATACTTGTTACTATTTGATAAATTTATCATGTTTTAGATTAAGATTATGACACAAGAGAAGGAGGCAAGAATGTAGGAAAAGTAGAAAGGATGGGGGCAATTACAGTCGGTCTTTCCTGATTGAACAGAGAAATGTAATACTTATACGTATATATTCACAGCCACTCGATTAGGAAGATACAATTATGATAAGGAGCCCTATCCGATCAGAACATGTCAGGTGTTTTGCAGGGGGCCAGTGTGAAAGCAACATATGCCTACCTTGTGAAACAAATAATGTGTGTATGTAAAGAAGGTATATGAATAGTATCAAAGTGTAAAGAGGGACTTTTATCTTTTTATCTGAAAAAAATTGAATATTTTTTTCTACCTCATGAACTGAAAATATGTAGGCTTTGTTTATGTGTGTCTCAAAACCCGGGATATATATTTTAAAACTTGTTATCATTATAATGTTTTTTTTTTTCAAGAGATGCTCCTTTTTGATATCATGTAGTCAATCATGACATTGGCGAATGTTACCAAGACATCATTTTGACACTACCTTTCCAACACATATAACAGAATAAGAGGAAAACTGCAACCAAATAAAAAAAAAACTTTTCTGACAATAGCAAGTATTGACCAATTGAACATGTAAAAATTACATGTAAGTGCAGTCATGCTGAAAAAATCAACATCAGTATTTTATATCTATATAAGATGCTCTTGTGTATATATATATATATATATATATATATATATATATATATATATATATATATATATATATATATATATGCACCCGGTCATGAATTTAGAATACTCTTTTGTGTTTCAAGTAAGATAAAAATGTGGCTAACGATATGGCTAGTTTTGTTTTCAAATGTTTAACAAGTTTATGGAATGGCTAGTTATAAACTTAAAGCAGTACTATTTATTACTCAAATCTGCCTTTGTAACTAATTGTCTATTACTATTCAAGTATGAACAGGTATGAAGGATGAAAATGAGTGCCATTCGTGCGCTTTATATTCTTGTGTAATTGTAAAGCTATTCACAACCTAGAATTTGAGGAGCAAGCTTTCTTTCACTCTTCGGAATTTTCTTAAGCCAAGTGAAGAGTCACACACATTTTCTCAGTGCTGCCTAGGTAGGGAGATGCTGCAATCATTTTAGTCATTACAACATAGATTTCCTGTGTTTTATGTTCTTGTTTGATATATATGCAGAGGACTTTATGGAATTCAAGTGATAAATTGGCCCAATGTAATATCATGTAATTTTTCAGTACATGTAATCAAGTAATATCAAATTTACAGGTTTGTACCAAGTTCTATCTTAAGGCCTCTTTGGGATCTCTATGCAGCTCCGATCTGCATGGAATCGTACATTCTCTGTATCATTTGTGTGCAGAGTCTGAGGAGAACACAGGGTAGCTGCACAATCTCTTTTATACAATCTTAGCACAGCCTCTGTATGACCAGGGGCCCATCTTACAAAGAGTCGCGATTGATCCAATCAATCGCACCTATGGACGGCCAGCAACGTCAACATGTATGCATGTTTGTTCAAAATATTTTCTAGCTATGATGTATATTCATGCATCAATTGTTTTCTTGAAAATTCACTGTGCTTCTCTATGTTTACAAAGGAAATTATGCGAATTTCCTGTAGAAAAATTTATGACACTGATGGATTTCCATAGTTATGATTGATTGGATCAATCATAACACTTTGTAAGACGGGCCCCTGGGTTCATACAAGATCTCATATGCAGATAACATGAACAGAAATGTAGACCAAAGCCATTGGCAATATCCCAGATATGAGCTTTGTGTTACAAAGCTCTGAAATCCAGTGAACGACTACCATAACAACCCTGCATGTACAGATTTATTTAGAGCCTTAACCCTATCTAGGCCGGGGTATTTTGGGAGTTCCTATGGCCGGGGGGGGCCTCCCAGGCCCCCCCTAAGATCTCGGCCGTCGACCGCGCGATCGCGCCGAAAATTGGCACGCGGGTTGTCTGGGACATAATCTACAAGATTATATAGTAATTTATTTCATGCGAATCGCTATTAAATGATTATGCTAATTTATGCGTAATTAGTATGCGAAATCATACTTTTTCCTCTAACTCCCTAAATAAAGCTCCAAATGTACTAATTTTTGGTATAGAAACTCTTTGTGGTGTCCTTAGCAAGAATACATGAAAAAAATTGTGATATCAAATCATTTCTTTGTTTTTTTGACCTTTAGTTTTTCATTGTTTTTTCAATGAAATTTGTTGGGGAGTCTTCTGTGATCGTAAAAATCATAACATGAATAAATTTAGACTAGCAAAACTAAAAATAATCATTCATTTATGAAGTTTGGTTGAAAACACAATTTGCATTGACTTTGTACATGAAATCACGTTTTTGAGCAATTTTTGGTCTGACATGCACTTACATAATGTTGCGTAATTTCGGAACCACATACCCGGGTGACGCAAAATTGGTCTCAAAAGTTGCGTAAGACTTGAAAATAAAAACTCAGCGAGCGGCGCGGTCAAAAAATTTCGCACGGCAAAAATATTGCGCGATTCGTTGAGGGGGGGCCTCCGAGGCCCCCCCGGCCTAGATAGGGTTAATAACTTAGCCGAGTATGATTATATTTTGCAATAACATTATTAAAATGTTTGTGATGGTGATAAAGATTAGATATATAAAGTTGAATCTGAAGAACTATAACTTCCAAAAAGTCAAATTATTGCCCGACTCAAAGCAAATTTTCACAATGGATGAGTTAGGTCTTTTAAGTCCATGTATGCTCAAGTGATCAACCTGATCACATTGTAGGGAAATGTTTATTTCATCACATGTATGAAACAAAGATAACAAACATATCAAGTTTTGGATTGTAATGTTATCATAATGTAACCCATTAATAAAATATATATCGGTATGTAATTATTCAGTGACTAGGGTGTTTCTTTTTTAATACGTGAAGGTGTGCACTAAGATATTACTCAGGACTGTATTTAATTTTAAGGGATGGTCCGGGCTGAAAATAATGATATCGTAAGTAAAATTTACAGAGCAAAATGATGAATATTTTATCAAAATCGGATAACAAATTTTGAAAGTTTATCAATATTTTGTGAAAAATTATATGCACATCGTCATGAATATTAATTAGGTTGGCTGATGATGTCGCATTCCCACGTTCCTTTTTCTTATGTTATAACATGAAATCACAATTGTGTTATTTTTTCATACTTGTGTATTATTATGTATCTCCCTTATGAAATTAGTTGCGGCAATAAATAACTAATGCACTTAATCGGTTGTTAGTCAAATTGCTTTTGTTCTTGGTAGAAAATATTTGAATAAACCAATTTCATATCATAAAATACCAAAGAACAAGTGGGGATATGACATCATCAGCCCACCTAATGAATATTCATGAGGACATGTCCAGAACTGTTTCACCGGAATAATGCAAATATTTAGAATTCAATAATTTCGTTATCCGATTTTGATGAAATTTTCAGAATTTTGCTCTATGAATTTCACTATATTTATTGAGATATAAAATCCTGGACCATCACTTTAAAGGCTAATGTTACATTAGAACAAACATGTCAAAAACAATACACACTAGGAGACACTTGAGTAATTTTTACCACATAGAGTTTATTATATACTGTAGTTCCGACAAGCACTTTACTAGACAAAAAAGAAGTCAAATAAACATTCAATCAGGCAGCAGGTTTATAACATTTTACCCGTATCGTCTTAGTTCACTGTCTCCACCCAATATGACACCTACATCACCAAAGGGGGACCAGTGACATAGCTGACCACAAAAGACAACAACATTGTATACATAACATTCACATTGTTAACAACCACAAAATACAGGCTATATACATAATCTTACATCCAACAATTCTCACAAAGACTATGGCCTACATAGATACCCTTCTTTACACATTGTAACATCACTGACCAATAATTTTATTTTATATATTATATACAAAATGAGGTATATCTTTCTTTTAAACAATATATAACACACCCGTATTGGGTATGGAAAGCAACAAAAACAATATCCGCGGATATTAAGAGTAATTTTTATTCGTCATCTGGACTCGCATTGTCAATGACCAAGATTTTTTGCCATCAACTTTTACAAGGTGAAGAAACATCCAGGAACGAACAAGAATCTTTCTCAACTATCAAATAGGTCCAGATGACTAGAAATGTTCATGATTTTGAATTCACTATGTTCCTTCATTAATCAAAATTGGCATTGTTTCATCTGGATAGAAAAAAGATAAATAACAGAACCCTAAAATGCTGAACCAACCCACCTTTCAAATTAAGGCCTTGTATAATGACCATAAGCATCAACATGGAGGTTACAATAAATCCTTTCCTCAAACTGTTCTTTTAATTAAAAAAAATCATGTTTTCATCATTTATGGTACTGTCCCACCAAAGCAACTGACTCCAAACTGACAGATAACGTAATATATTTGGTTGGTCTGGGCTCCCTCTTACACAGAATTACGATTGATCCAATCAATCATAAAAATCCATCAGTGTCATAATTTTTTCTACAGGAAATGTCCTTTGTTAACAATGCAGACACCAAATTGTCAAGAAACCAATACATTCATGACTAGAAATATATTTGAACAAACATGCTTTTTATATGTTGACTTTGCTGGCTTTCCATAGTTGCGATTGATTGGATCAATCACAACTCTTTGTAAGATGGGCCCCTGGAGTCAGCTTCTCCCAAATAAGGATGTCATTTAAGAAGGGAAATTAATAAATCATAAACAGCATGCACTGACCTGAACAGAAATAGATGCATAATAATAAGCTATGAATAATATTTTGATACCAAGTATGAAGAAGCAAATGATGTACATATTACAGACAAAAAGCATGACAGCATCTATACAGTTCTCGCTATCACATATGTCTAGTAAACTCTTACACCAGCAATACACTGTATATCTTTACATAGCACACATACTAAATTACTTTCTTTGGTGTGCAAATGCACAAAGCATTGCATTCGGTCAGAATCATAACACACTCTTTTAATATTTTATCTTTGCAGCTGCATGTGTTTAAATACACAAGAAATTAATACTCAAATAACAAATATACAGTTTTATAATAGTGAGCAAGATTAGATGAAAATACGTTGGGATAATAGATAGACATATCTTGTAATTAATTATGAAAATGCTATTGACAAATTTTGAAACCATATGAAATCAAATGTTACAAAACTGTAGGCTTTCTTTTGTGAAAAACTTGCAGAACAAGAAATCAAGCATTTTTTTCCAATTATTAGTATGATAAATCTCAATAGAATTTACAGCACTAGTATTTATTTTTACATTCTTAAGCATAATATGGGTATGAATTGTTTTACAAGAATGAATAAGCATTCCCTCTGATAGAGAAAAAGACAGAAAGAAGGAGAAAGGTGGCAGAATGTGGGCAGAGAAAGTGGGAGGGAAGACAAGGCAGGGGGGGGGGGAAGTAGGTGAAGATGGAATGAAAGGGAGGGTTGGGTGAGAGAAACATGGATCTTATATCAACAAAGCTCAATATAATTAGGTACTTTACAATGAAATTGCTTCACTTATAAACTATTTTAATTTCAAGACAAACATGTTTAGCACACACTTTTGAGAATCCACCATTTTCCCATGAAACATTATTTTCAGCTGCTAAACGGTTCTTTGGGATCACACATCTTATACTTAATTAAGGCTCATAAAACACTTAAGTTCATACAAGGCATTAACTACATGGAAACCCTGTGGAACCTTCAATCAACTATATGGCCCCTATTCTGAAGTCGGGTTTAACTAAAACTCTGGCTTAAATTTGTGGTTTAAGTATGGGAAGCCAAAAGTATCAAATTTTTTTATTTAGTTGTATGTTTCTTATGTTTACTGTGCTCTTTCCTGATTCATCGATGTTGAAGACAATTATCCATTTTATATTTCTTAGACAATTATGAATGATTTGAGATCCAAATGAGCTGAAGTATGATATCTGTACTGTTAGTGATTTATGTAACAATTGGCTATCCATACTTAAACCACAACTCTAAACCTGAGTATAAGTTAAACCTGCTATCAGAATACGGGCCGATGCCTTTAACATTTGTATTTAATCCGAATGGAGGCAGATTAAGAATAATATAGATTTAAAAAAAAAATCTTTAACCTACATGTAGTAACCGGAATATATCAATATCATTCTTCAAATACTTTAAATATAACATTCTGATTTAGTTTGCTAATATCTATTGCATAACAAACATTAATGCTATGTTTAGATGTTTCTTTTGTTGCAACTCATTCAGAAGAAAATACATAGAGATCCCTTTAAAAAAAATGTATACCCACAAATGCATGCCAAGACACTTGAGTATAAAAATGATTTGAGAATACTGAATACATGATGATGATGTTCACACACAAGCACTAAGGCTTTGGTATACCCTGTCATTCACAGTGCAATAATAGCTCAATGTACATAAAGACCAAGTCCCTCCAAACACAAATTTATTTGAATAAGAAGAGAAAAATCAAGCAAGCATAATACTAAAAGTGTCATCAAAATTGGAAATAAAATAAGGATATGGCATTTGACTTTTTAGTTTTATTTCACTCACACTTATATCATAGGTACATCACTGAAATTAAGAATATGAGGGAATCAATGATGTTCACTCATGGCTTTTTATCTCATTAAACAAGATAATGATTTACTAGTTTTTCATTTTTTTTTCTCATTTAATGCAAGACATAGTGTGACTGCACAGTAAAATTTGAAAATGGAACCATTTTCAAAGTAAGTTATTATGATCCAATTAGAGAGATTCTTACTATAACATATGATAATTTTATATTCAATATTCAATATAGTAAAATCCAAATGATAGTGTGTTAGGTCATAGATCATTTGCATATCATCCATAGTGTGTTATAAAGTTATGTCAGAGCTTTATTTCACATCTTATAAAGCTACAGTAACATTTAACTTTTTTTTTCAAAATAATATGCTTGTTTGATATTTTTCTTTATATACTCATATCAATTATTGGTAGGACTGAACCTACAATAATATATTTGGTCAATTTACTTTCTTCAAAGGCGAAAAAACTTTTACAGTTATAATTTTTACAATATGATTGCGTTTTAATATGTATATACACACCAACTACCAATATTCAATATATTATACTGTATATGTTAACTTGGCCCATAATAATTATGCAAACATCATATCTGAACAATTACAATCTTAGACTGAAAAATGAACATGCACTAATGAATGTATCCAACATACAATTTGTAAAGGCCCAAATAACCCCAATATCTGTATAACACTCTAATGCAAGAGCTAGTTAAAGGGCATGTACATGTAAAGGTCCCAAACCCCTTGATATCTGCAAAGATCAAATAACTAGTTTAAGTCTCGTGCATCACTGACAGATTATGAATCATTAAACAGGCCTCTCAACCAAGTATTAACAGGCTTAGTCATTAATTAAACCACATAATTATTAACAATATTGATGTCCCTTAAAAACCACATTATCAAGAAATGCATGGGACTGTAGATGACTACTTTCTCTGCCATTATCTGAATTAATTACCACTGATACATGACCAAAAAATGTAATAATTATGAATATAATAATCACTATTTCCTTTTTATTGATCTATCCACCGTGATTGTACACAGACTTATAAATTGTAGTTTTTAAAAGATATAACAAAATACACGTACTATCAAAGCAAGAATGTAGGGCATAAAACTCCCCCAATGATGTAGAGAATAAAATCACCCCATTTCTACAAAGAATGAGGCACAGCCAACATGAGGTATAGCAGAATAAGAACTTGAATTTGATTACAAAACTTATGAGGTAGATCATGGAACGTTTTTTTAACCAAAAAAAACTTTCTGATAAGATTAAAATAACTATCACTACAATGAAACATACTACATTATGATATTCATATATATTTTTTGTTACAGATTAAGTTGATTAAAATACAATTAATCACTAGCTGACTCAAATCACATATCCTTTGATTATTTTTCTCTTTTGTTATATTATATATATCTGATTTATTTTATGACAGAATATATCTCTGTGCTCCAATTTCATATCATTCAAATATCTGAAAAGGACAAAATTGACCAGAAAAAAACTAAACCTACTTTGAACGTAGAAAATCATTGGAGATACTGTTCAGGTAGAAAACACAAGTAATTCCACTGAAAGCCAAATAAGAATTTCTTATAAAATGGGAAAGGGGCAAAGGGCGTATAAGCTACTTAAATTCTCTAGTCATTATCTTCAGAATTGAAATTAATAATTTATTTAGAAAAAATGCTCATGTAGCCCAATAGAAACTATTTAATAAGGTCTGTAATAGTTCAAATCCAAAGATAATATAAAGAAATTTGATATACATGTTCAAAGAAAACAAAAATTTCCATACAATTGTTTTAGTTCAAATGAGGCTTTTTTTCTCAGAAGTATATCTTCACATAAAAAGGACATAATGCTTCTATACAACAGAACTTAATGATATTATTCCCTGATAATTCTTTAATGAATGATTTTCATATCTCTTGTGTAAAAAACACCAAGATTCTATAATATATATTCAACAAACTATGCACACACAACACACTGGAAGTTTATTCTTCATTTTTGAGTGAAAACACCCATGAAGATACATATAATAATATAGAGTTTTATACATTCCTTTCATATTTACACAAATGTTTGACACTTTCCCAATTAAGAACATGCTTCATGTTACTAATGAATAAATTGTTTGCCTACAAATGGCAAGAAAATAATTTCATGTCACCTCCATTCTTGACTACTAACTAAGCAAATTCCAGGTTTACAAAGCATTATTCTCTACCCTTCATCACTGGAACCTTGTAATGTGATCGGTCAGAGAGTGGTTGAGAACACTTGTTGAGCCTAAATAAACCCGGCATTTCACATGAAAAATAGATGTGGGACAATCTTTGATGGACAAGTCCACCCCAACAAAGAGTTGATTGGAATAAAAAGAGAAAAATCCAAGAAGCATAACACTGAAAATTTCATCAAAATCGAATGTAAAATTAGAAAGCTATGGTTTCGCTGAATTTCACAAAACAGTTATATGCACATCCTGGTCAGTATGCAAACTGATGATGTCATCCACTCACTATTTCTTTTGTATTTTATTACATTAAATATGAAATATTCTAATTTTCTCCTCATTGTCAACTGAAACAATGAATTCCTCTCTGAACATGTGGAATTAGCATTGTTTAACTCTTAACATGCCACGCACACTACTACTAAACCCAACGCCACAGTGCTAATCCGATGCTAATCCCCTGTGCCAGACAGAAAACCCCCCTGTGCCACATTGATTTTGGGATCGCGAGTCGTAGTCACTCCTTTCAATAGTCCTGATTCTAATTGCTTGTAACTCTCTAACAATTAGTTTATCCACAAAATACTGTGTAGTAAAGTTGTAGGAAATTTCATACCCCTTATATGGTGTCCTCATTATATGGATTGGTTATTATCTTTACCGCTAAAATATGAGTTGTATCAAGTAGTTCCATTTTGTGGAGTATTTTGTATGGATCAAAAAACCTAGGTCTCTTCCCTCTCAGAGGCGGAGCCATATCTTGTAAAAAATGTAGAAATACTCGAAAAAGTCGAATGTAAACCGCGTAAGTTGATCTGTCAAAAAGCAGAGTTCGCACTGCACACAATAGTGCTAATTACGGTGTGCATGCAATGCGCAATACAATGCAAAACGGCGTAACAATGATTGTAATTCCGAATGTGTGAAGTCATGCACGAAGCAGGCGAGGGTAGGAAACAATGCAATCAATAGTGGGCGTGCGAGCACGAGTGTGGCACGTTATAGTAGGATACGTAGCGTGCACGAAGCACTCAATGAGTTAATATATGGTTCAGTCAAGTTGGTCCTTATTGTCAAATCTGTAAAAAGTGAAATATTGTATAATCAAAACAATGAAAAAAAATAGTGAGTTGGGAAAAAATTGACTGTCGCTGAGTTGTGCATATCATGTTTTGTGCCATAACTTTCTTGTTTGACATCTGATTTTGATGAAATTTTCAGCATTATGGCTTTTCTCTATTCATTCAAATCAACATTTTTCTGGGGAAGACTTGACCTTTAACAAATAATACCACCCCCCACAAAAAAATATAAATAAAATAATAAACTAAATGAAATATAAAAAAATAAAATAAAAATGAAAAATAATAAAAAATAGAGAATAAAAAAAGAAATGAACAATTAATAAATAAAACACAACAACAACAAAAAAGAAAATCCCTCTATGATGTAAACTCTCCAATGGATCCCATGGCATTTGCTCCATTAAAGATGTTTCTCGCTTTAGCCAAATAAAAACTCTAAATTTAGGCCTACGCCTACCCCATTCCTTATCCCTCAAATTATTCTGAACTACAAACCCTACCACCACCCTAACACCAACTTATAACTCCAGACAGATTAAGACAGGAACAATCACACTGGAAGCTAATGTTAGTTGACCCTTCAACTTAATCTTTGGTAACATTAATACTTGCCATTTGAAACTCAAAATGATGCATTTGGGTTTACATGGCAAGATTGCTAACACAGTAGTTCCAAATTGACAATAAATGTTACCCCTACTGTAGATGTGTATTCATGGTTATATTTTGAGAAAATATACATCAACAAATTACTGTAACTAGATAAACCATGATTATGTTATATTCATTCCATATATA
This sequence comes from Lytechinus variegatus, assembly GCF_018143015.1. Classification (NCBI taxonomy): domain Eukaryota; kingdom Metazoa; phylum Echinodermata; class Echinoidea; order Temnopleuroida; family Toxopneustidae; genus Lytechinus; species Lytechinus variegatus. The sequence goes on along the minus strand of NC_054740.1, from coordinate 82,891,687 downwards.
TATATGTATATACAGTCTTCCTAGCATAGCATACACATGCCCCGAGCAAAGAGTCTGAAAGCAATGAACTAAAACGACCTGAATTAATGCTCTTCTGCTTCTAAACACAGAGCATTATCAGAAATCAATTCGCTATTCCCTGAGAGGTACTGGTTACTATGGAAACAAACATAATCTACTAACCTGATACAAATCAAAATATTTCCTGAGAAACTTCTTTCAGCAAATCCTGACCATGCCAGAGAGTGATTCAAACTCAATCTTCTAAACTTGCCTTTTTGCAATCAAAAGGAAGGAAAATGTTATTGAAGAGATTTTCTGTATGGACTATTCTTACCACCCATGAATTTGGAAATACCTGTAAACAAAAAGCAATGGGTGATAATGGACTGGCATGGACTGGATTGCTGACATACATGTAAGTCATCCGTGTCAAAAAAGATATGAAGATAACAAGGAACTGTCGTATATAGTTTTCACACATCCGTTATCCTTCACACATGTCTTTTGTAAAAACGAAATGAACGGTATGAGGTATTTCACGTTTTGAGTATTCTCCTTAAAACACATTGTTATACTAAATATTCCTGAGAGTAAGTTGGGTTACAAAGCTAGCCTGCCCTCCTATAGAGAAAACATTAATAATCTGATTTTTTTCGCTCTATGGGAAATGGTGGCAACTCTACTTTTCCTATGGGAATTTCAGAATTCAATTTGAAAAGACATAGGTAACCTAGATTGGAGAGCAGCAGTAACGCCGGAAGCCAGTCAATAGTAGGAAGAGACATCTTCAACTTTTGAAGACTACTGTGATGTTTCAATGAATACTGCAATTTAACCTGTAAGAATAACTCCTGTAGGTTAGACAACGACTGAATATGACTATTTGACTCTTCAATTTGGATGTTATCTATTCAATCCATGTTGGGTTTTTTACTCCATCAATCCATCAAGGCTGAATGCCCCAAGCTAGGTTATCTCTGTTGATTATCACACAAGTTTGGAGAAGAAATGTGCAAGAACGATATAACCGTAGATGTTCATTGCAAGGATGGCAGGTTTCTCATACTTATGACAGGTTTGGTGAACTACTTCAAGCATTGAATGCAAGGTAGGCTGGGGACTCAGACCAGACCGTTATCATCAAACATCTCCAAGAATATCTGAGGTATTTCATTAGGTCGGTCCAACTTGATGCACATGATGCGTTCAGCATGCCTGGCACTGATGGTCCTCAAGTCGGTGATCTGAAACATGAAACAGTTTTTATATTTTAATTCATATCAAGTATAACTTTCTTTCAACAACCATCAAATAATTTGTAAAAGTGAATACTAGTATCTTCTAATCTGAAAAAGATAAAGATAATAAAAGAACATCCTAACAGGAGTTTAAACTTCCAAGAATAGCTATAACAAGGTGGTTCATTAACCATGAGTCTTGCCTGATTTTGCAATCAATAAAATATGCAAATGATCTTTGGACACCTACATGACCTTTGACCTAATGATCCTCATGAATACAAGTGTACTATTATATAATGATTTGTACCAAGTGCAAACACAACTGGAAATAAAGAAATGATAGCAAGTTGAACAAAAATTTCAAAACAGGTTGGACATTTCACCTCATTTCAACCCCTAGATGACCTTTGACATCATCATCCTCATTAACACACATCTGGTATTACCCAAGCCTGGATCCATTTAATTGATGCAGAAATAAAGAAATGAGAGCGAATAGAACATAAACTTTGAACATTTTTGTAACAGACTAAGAGACTAACGGGGAAAGTGATCACAAGGTCTCTGCCAATTTCGTTCAAGCATGACAAAAACAGAATGCTATATATCTTTACATTATATTGTCCAGCATGCAGAAATTAAAAAATATATTTCTAAAATTACCTTCATGAGTATCTTGGCCCAGTGCACAGGTGTCTTTGGCCTAGATTCATTGATGAAATGCTGGAAGGCTGTTAACAGACTGTCTTGTAATGTCTCAACAAGCTTAGCCTCCTTCAAACCTGGTCGGTCTGTAAAAAGAAATCAAGACCAAAAATTCATAAATTTCAACAGAAAAGAAGAAAAAAAAATACATCCTTGGAATATGACCATGGCTTACATCAATGCATGACACAAGTTCTTGTTATACTCAATGTTGTATTCCAAAAAATTAATGAAGGTGCATACAATTTTCATGTGCAATAAAATGGATGCATACGATTGACAAATTGTGAATATGGTAAAATGAAACAAGGGCAAAGTGACCATGTTTTGTAATTTTGGTCCAACTTTCCATCCTGATGATCAAAGGCCTTTATACTCCAAGAGAATTCTCTTACTACCCTTCCAATATGGCTAAATAAACCAAACACCTTGAGAAAGTTTAGTACTTGAAATCATTGTTGATGTGTTATTATTCTGCACTTTATCACTCCAGATAGCAACCATAGCTGAGATAAGGTGGCAGCGGTGGGATCGAAACGAAGACCGAGATAACTCACCTCCCGCTATCAGCAACACTGCAGCTAAGAGAGCATTCTCTGTTTCTGTGAGTTGTAATCTAGACATACTGACAGCAAAGTCAAAGATGGGTTCAATTAGCTCACTGAGGACACCATGATCCATGTCCGATTTGCCGACCCGAAGACCGTTGGAGAGGATTAACTTCTGACTGTCCGGGTCGAACTTCTGAGCTATTCTCAAGCACATGATCTCCATGCAGCAGGTCTTCAGAAGTAAAATTTGATCATCATGATGAAGCTACGAAAGATAAATTTAAAACACATAGCGACTGTTAAAAAAATCATAATTCAAGAATACGCATTATGGAAGCCGAATTTCCCCTTTTGTTATATTTTGATGACTTTAGTATTAAAGTCGGCTGTAGCTGAAATCTCTATTTACATGAAGCAATCGAGCTGTGTAGCCAATTGTGTTAACATTTTCCTGTAAAATTGAGAGCATAGGTATCAGATCATATAATAGTCTTTATAACACATTTTCTCAATAGATTTTTCAAAAGAAGCTTTGCTGTCTAAATAACAACATCATACATGCACTTTGAATAAAGGTAATCTACTGAAAACTAAAATACAAAATGCCATTCATGGTTGATATTTTTCAAATAGCTTGTTAAAAAACAATTTCAAAAAAGATGGATGAATATTTTTTACACTAAAATAATAGTCACATAAAATGTTGAAAGGATAATCACTTCCCAAAACATGTAATCCATGGCTTGAGACAATAATTTTTCTGAAATATTGGATACTAATCTTTACATGCCAAGTAAAGCGGGGTGAACAACAATGTACCATTATTCATCATGTAGAGGCTACTCACATTTGTAAATCCTGGTATTCTCTTGGCAAATTCCACTACTTTGACTATAGAGGGCGTCATGATCTCAGCTAAGGGTTTTTCATCCTCCATCTTCAGTTTCTTGCTATCAGGCTCACTCTAAAAATACAATAGATATTAAAGGAGAAATATATTGATTATGAATGTGGTCTTATTATATATCAATGGAAAGGTAATGATGTGGGGATCATCAGTGGGTCATTCAAAAATACCGAAAATAATACAAAAAGGTGAAAATCGCCGATTAAAAAACGCTAAAATGCCCCTCCGAAATATGCCTCGCATCGGTCTCTGAATTGACTGGAATTTGATGACGTCACTGTCTGTACGAGAGGCGTGATTGGCTCTCCAAAGTGAAGCTCCACTTGCATGCAAAACCTGTTGCGTGGGTACGTTTTCTCCACACTGTCACTGAATACTTCTATCACGAAATGAAAGAAAACCCAGAATTTTATCTAGATTTGGATTTTCAAATTGATGATTTAAAGATGAAGAGAATGATGATGAAGTGAACAACACAGTGAGGTAGTTGGAGGTAAATAATGGGGGAACAATGCCGATGATTATGATGAAAATTCAACTTGCCTGACGATCACAAGTAAAGTCATGTACATGCCGATTCGCTACCAACTCATGCAGCTGCTGCTACAAGTGGTAGCTATACGTACACCGCGCGGGCCAAATTAAATCCATGAAAATGAATAACCACATCAGAGAGAGTCTATCATAAGAAGGAAAATAATGATATAACTGTACTTACAAACAAGTGAATAATCCGAATTAACCTGAAAGCAAATCAACTCAACGAATAGCAGCAGACGATATGCACCGACCATAAACTTCATGTGGCTGGGATAGATTGTCACTCGTTCTGTTAGATGTAATTTGTAACTCATTAATTTGACAAAATTACGAAACTCGGGGAATTATTTATATATATAAAAATATAGTAACATCTCTTATTATTTTTTGTATTACGATAAAACCTCTTTTGAAGGAAAACGTTGAGATAAACTAAAATTACTTTTAAATCCCCCCCCAACATGCGTAGCTTGTATGTCATTGCAAACAAACCATCGCAAACATGCACGTATTCCTTCCTTGCTGATTGAGAGCTGTGCAACACGTGCATAGATCTATTCTCTCAGTCTCAGCCAAGGCGAGCAAACAATACGGCATGTGTTGTTGTGATGGTTTGTTTAAATGCTACGCATGATGGGATGATCTTTTACATCTAATTTTAATTTACCCCAACGTTTTCCTTCCAAACAGGTTTTATCATAATTCAAAAAATGATAAGAGATGTTACTATATTTTTATATAGAATAATAATTCCCCGAGTTTCGTAATTTTGTCAAATTAATGAGATAAAAGTTACATCTAACAGAACGAGTGACAATCTATCCAGTCACATGAAGTTTATCGTCAGTGTATATGCCATATCGTCTGGTACTATTCGTTGAGTTGATTTGCTTTCAGGTTCGGATTATTCACATGTTTGTAAGTACAGTTACATCATTTTCCTTCTTATGATAGACTGTCTGGATGTGGTTATTCATGTTCAGCATGAATTCAATTTGGCCCGCGCGGTGTAGCTAGCACTTCCAGCAGCATTAATTGGTAGCGAATCGGTATGTACATGACTTTACTTGTGATTGTGTTGCAAGTTGAATTTTCATCATCATCATCATCGGCGTAATTCCCCCAATTACCTCCAACTACGTCACTGTGTTGTTTCACTTCATCTCAAAATCATCAATTTGAAAATCCAAATCTAGATAAAATTCTGGGTTTTCTTTCGATCATTTCGGGATCGAAGTATTCAGTGACAATGTGGAGAAAATGTACCCTTGCAACAGGTTTTGCATGCAAGTGGAGCTTCACGTGGGAGAGCCAATCACGCCTCTCGTACAGACAGTGACGTCATAAAAAAATCCCCAATTTCGCGGACGTAATTCTGCGTGTTTGAAGCATTCAGAGAGAGAACTTTAAACTATCAATTAACTGAGTTTCATCCGTCTCCATGATAAATGATGTACACCATCGTGTTCTCCTTATTTTCTCCTTTATTGTGATATATGATTCTCCAGTTTTACGATTTTCAATATATTTCTACTTTAATGATTACAAAGTAAGTCTTACAACTATGGTAACTTTGCCCTATTGTAACTACCATTGAAACATTTATTCTGATTACAAAGGTATTTAGCATAGTTCGAACTCTTTATGAACGGGGCCTCAGGTATGTCCTGAATGCAGTGGAAAGCATATTTCAAAAATAGGATAAAAATAAGTTACTAACTCAAAATTCTCTTTTCCAGGATTGAGCTTTTCTGAAATTATTTTTAAATATACTTCTAGGTTTTTTCATCATTCATTGTTAATTTATGTGAAAGAATTTTATTTCTTATCTTTACCCCACCCCTGAAAAGTGATTAGTTTCGCAATAACTCTATGGGCGTATAATAGCAAATGCAGATTTTGACAAATATTCAGAAGAGGACACTACATACCTTAAACTTTCAAGAAAGTTAATTTCAACATGGGACAAACGTGAGGTGGGACGTCAACAAAATAAATTCAACTGTTACACTTGCAGTACCTTTGAAATTCCATGGTCAGGTGCTTTACTGCATAACCCCCACATAGCTAAATATAATGCTTACATAGCATGCTTTAAAATGACAAATATTCTCAACATCAAATGAGCATGTGTGGTTTGACCTTGGCCTGAACTGACAATACAGACAGTCTCTTGGGTCACTTAAGAACTAAAATGTGGCCAGAGATGACAAGTATACCACTACAATCAGTCTTTAGGGTAATGTTATTTTGTGAACCAAATGAAAACACTCATTTACCATGGCAACAGCTGTGGGATTGCAGGGGAAGATTGATAGATTTGAATTGAAAAGGAAGTATTGTAATCAACATAGTTTTAAGTTCTCCCGATATACTGTATGATAGCATTTAGGATGTACAAGATTTTTTTTCATCCTTTAAGTGTCAAATATAACCAAAATGCATGTAAATTGCATTTAGGTCTATTAAAACATACTTCAATGAACATTAGAAGGAAAAATCACCCTCTTTCTCTCTGTCTCACAGTATAGATATAATTCATAAAAAACGCACTTGCCGAAATGCATGAAAATTGGTCTGATATGCTGACAAACAGAAATGAAAACATATTCTCTATGATTCATGTTGGTAAAAGATTATGTGAAAATCTACTTAAAACAAGGATTATTTTGACACGGAAATGATGTGAAGACAACTGGTAGAAACTAAATTTCCATCTTTAATATGGGCCTATGTGAAAGAATAATTTTGGGGTACACTGTAAGATGTTGTTCAAAATGCAAATGAAAAGGTTGATAAAATAGTTGCATCCTTCACGCAGGCATCTTTTGTTGAGTCAAATACACTGGTATATGCATAGTTCACAGCATATTTCTCACATCCCTTACTGTTTTGTCTCAATGAATATGAGAATTATAAATGAACAGATGCTTGCTGGATTCATGTATGAAAGAATTATTGACAAACCTCTGACCTTTGATAAGGTGCCTGCAAATATGCAGGCTGGATTTACAAGGAAGGTTTAGACAATTGATACTTTATATTTAAGAGGTTTAAACCCCCTCTCCAGCCTTTTAAAGATATCCTGAAAAAGCGTAACATTGAAAGCACACATTACCATTGCAAACAATAAAAGAAGAGAGGATTGAATCAGATTCATTATGTGTGCGTACTTGACAAAGCCAGATGGGGACTCTAAACAGTGGGTTTATATCTCCTCTATGAACTTTGCAAAGTGATGGATATATCAATACAAACCTCATCCCCTGAACTCGATTCCCTCCTGTACATATGACTGGTTTGTTTATGAGCTACCAGAATAGCTCTAATCAACGACTCTTCATGATTTGTCAGCTGGTTACTAGAGATTAGACCGGTCTGTCTCAGCATCTCTTCTCTGCTACGCTTCTCACGATTCTCCTGTATCAGCGCCCTCTTTGCCTTGCGCTGATTCTCGTTCAATACCACTATAAAGACCAAGATTAAGACCAGAAAAGGGTTACACCTAAAACCTATCTACTGCTGCAGGTGTTTAAAAACATTTGTGAAAAATATTTCTTCTTTATTTGTCAATGTCAAATATGAATATCTTCTAATGGAATCACAAATGTCAAATTATTATATTCAACAACTAGAATCCATTTAGGAATGTGCCCCTAATCATGTAATACTATGTAGCAACATGGACCTATCCGTAATAGGTCCATGGTAGCAATAAGCCAGACCAATACTGGAGCAAAGTACTCGAGATATCAAATGATCACCAAATTCACTAGCACAGGCCCAGTATCATATTTTGAATGTATATTAAAGTGAGTCCTTGCTCTAGTGCTATACTATTGTGATAATGACAATAAAAACATTAACAACAATGATAATACATTAATAAGATGATAACCTGGATAGAACTAACTGGAGCAATAAAACTTTCCAACACATTGAAATAAATATGGAGAGAATAAGAAAGAATGTATAGATTAAATAAATTGGAAGGGGCTGGATAATATATATCCTTCATAAAAGATTTGTTTGGTCAATAATCTGCTGGTTGACCTTATGTCTAATCACTTAAGGACATCCCATTAACTGTATTCAGTTTATGGATTAAATGTTAAACATGAATGAAGATGAAAAGAAAGAAGAAAGCAAGAGGGGCAATTTGGAGGAGTAAGAGTGAGAGGAGAGGAGAAAAGAATTAGAAAGAAATGATAAAATAAAAGAAAATATGAAAATGAGTATAAAACTAGTAAAAATAAGAGAAGACAAGACTGAAAAGTTGTGGCAAAGTTCTAGATCGTTGAAAGATGGTGGATAGGAGCTGGTAGAATAAAATTGAAGAAAAAAGAGGAAAAAATACAGGAAGAAAATGGATTTGGCAATACAAGAAGGCACTCACTGATTTTTAAAAGATAAAAAATATAATACAAAATATAGGTTTGAGGTTGAGATTTGAGGGAAAAACATTAAGGATAAAAAAATATTAAAATCAAATTTTTTAGATTTGTAACTTCATGTGTGCAGCCTCCCCAAATATTGTTATAAATCAATGATATGTCCTATTCTAAAAAAATGACAATCTTCTTATCCTCCTCCTCCTCCTTCTTCTTCTTCTTCTTCTTCATCTTCTCCTTCTCCTCCTTCTCCCCTCCTCCTTTTTCTTCTCCCTCCTCCTCCATTTTGCTACTTCATCTTCCTCTAGTTCTCTTTCTTATCAATATACCCCTGATAGATAGATGGTCATTATAAGAGGAAAGTAGAACTTACAAAAGGAAATGTCATTGAAATTGAAGGGATGACTTCTCATCTTTAGAAATTGCAAAACAAGCTGTCCCTCATCTATTTTTGTCCTTTTAACTTTCTCTTTGTACATTTATTCCTTCTCTTTCCTTTTAATCTAAAGCTCTTGTCCTTATGTGGCCTTCTTTGGGACACTTCACGACCTCGATTCAAACAAAAGAGACCCAACCTTGCTCTGGGATCTTCAAAAGGAATACCGATGACAAATAGATCACGCAACCTCACATCACCTCAAACATCCTTTCAACATTATTGATTAGAAAATAACATTCACATCGTTACTTAAGCTCAATGCACACAGCAGGAAAGATGGCACATGCGCTCTGCACATGCAAGGGCTCAAGACGTGACAATTTGTTCACGTTTACATATTTCCCTTGCATTGTTTTTGACGGCTGTCTTGGCGTTGCTATGTTCCCAAGGATTGATGTGCACGGAGGTTCTTAAAATAAAGGTTACCCATTGTTGTGTACTAAAAACTAAAAAACCTTACAAATGAACAACTCTCAATCATCAACAAGTCATATAATTTTTGTAGCAACTAGAAGGGACAAATATATAATCACCCTTACGAGAAAGTCATGTAGTGGAACGAGTGATAAGAAAAATTGCGATTTTATCATTTTTAATAACTATTTCGGAAAAATATTGTGTTTTCATTGTACCTTCAGTTTTTCAAGGACATATAATCTCACACCTGCCCCTGAAAGAAAAAAAGTCATCATGAAAAATAGAAATTCATATGAGGTCACAAATCAAAATCTTAATATTCTAATAACTTTTGTTTATCTTTGATGGATTTTCCTCAAACTTTCACCATTATTTTTCATTATTTCTTTTGACCATTGTCGTTACAACACATCTTTTTTCAGGATGAACTTCCCCTTTAAGGAAAATCTTAAGGGTCTATTTTCCACTCATAGTGCTAAACCACCATATTTTCGTATATCAGGACATAAAAAGCAAATCACAAAACCCTCAGACATTCATTCATCATTGTCACTTATCCAAAGCAAGGCAGCAATAAGGACATTCTATCAAAAGAAAAGAAACAAAATCCAGGAAAAATGACCAACTAATCCATTGATCTGACAAACAAGCAGAGTAAAAGTAGTACTACCTTCAACCACGCATTCATAATCCATCAACAAAAAAGAGAAACATTCTATGCGGCTTGCCTCTCAATAGGCGGTGCTGCACCATCCCGAGTTTGCCCAATCTCAAGATTTTATCCCGATCGGCCCTCTTCGCGATTAATCTCGAGATTCAAGAAACCCCGTCTCCACCATCGCAAGAAGAGCGATTCCTTCTCGAGCAAGGCATCGATGCATTGCCGTGTATAAATAATCCCGAGTGCATCTGCACCTACGAATTAGCGCGAAAATTCGTGAAATAGCGCGCTATTGTGCAAATCTGGGATTTAATCTGGGATTGCAATCTCGAGATTAATCCTACGAAATAGCGCGATAAATGCGTCTGCATTGCAAATAATCTTGAGATTGTTCAGATCGGGATAATTTGCCAGATCAGAAATAGCGCGCTAATTTGAAAACTTGGGATGGTGCAGACGGCCCTCTTGGTATTGGCTTATCACCATAATTATTCCACAATATTGGAAAGTCTGATCTTGTCCTATGAGACATCTATTACCTCAAAAAGGCTGCAAAACATGACATACATGATTACAACAACCCGAAAAAAGGCTAAGCTAAAATGTATTTATAAATTTATAAGCAGGTATTTGCTGAAATAAGCAGGACAAAAGTAACCCCTTTCCTAAGCTTCTAGTTCTATTGCATGACTTCATTTGTTCTTAGCATAATTGGAGATAAAAATACAGTTACCAATTGAAAGGGGCATACTTCTCACAGGTAAGTGTTATAGACTTCCCTTCTTCTCATGAAATATTTTCACATGGACTACTAATATTGTATCTTTTCGTTTTTTTCATGCTGCTTTAAGAATGTTCCCCTGACCCAGCCTAATTTTAACAAAAAAGAGGAGTACCATATAGGGCATACATGTACCGCTACAAGTACAAAATTCGAAGGTCCTCAACTGTAACCACATGCAACTACAGGTTTCAGAAATCCATAAACACATACTCCATGTTTGCAGAATAAATCCCTTTTTCATGTCTTTTTTATTATAAACAAGAAAATTTTAAAAAGAATGATTGCATTTAATAATTATTTTACTACATGATTGGAGATAAGCCTGATTTACAAACCATACATTCGGGTACGGCTGCATATAAGTTATCACAAACTTTCATCAACTCCTTCATGCCATTGGTTTTTGTGATTGATTTATCATGGAAATTACCAATGGATCGCAAAGTTGCTATAATAGTAAGTACCATTGTCCTCCTTATCCCCTGTATATCATCATAAAAATCCAAACCATAATAATACATGCATCATTGCATGCATTGACAAGATATATATATATGTAGTCTTATTTTAATTGTGTGAAAATGCTCATCAAGCAGTGTCTTCCTTTTCAGAAGCATACCAAGAGAGGTCACACGCTATCTTGCCCTCAGAACCCAAACTTTTTTTCTATTGTCCAATTTTTTAGTTCGGTTGTAGATCCATGACATGAGAACTGTCAAAAGACTGGTCCCCTCTGACAGAAAGGACTTTCCATCCTTTGAACAAATTCAACAAAGGCTAATGCCAGGCGCTTTGAGTAATGTGACCTCATGAATCAATATATTTAACTGGTCTAATAATCCCATCATTGAAAGCGATTCTCCACATGACATGGGCATAAACACATCTCAAACGACCCTCCTTGCCCCCTTCCCTTTGTAGTCAGGTCTATTTGCTGTTTTCTTGACCTCACTTAAGGGTCTATAATTGTCTCTCAATAGAAATAAAAGACCTTATGTCACCCAGACAGATAAAGAAACACTTCCTTAAAAAAGGATAAATTTGGCTGATATGTTGACCACTGAAGCCAGAGAAAAGATCTTTGCTTGGTCTAAAGGTTAGAATAATAGGTGAATCAAACACTGTGGGGAGGATGACAAGGTAACAGGACAGACTAAAATAAAATCACATTGAGAGGGAAACAATTCTGATTATATTTCTTATAAACATGGGGATGAGACATTTCACCTTCAAATTAACAGAAGCCTCTATTAACCAAGACACGCAAGTAAAATATCAAAGACTCAGTGTTGAGCCAGCATGCACAAAAAATATTCCATATTTTTCCAATGAATGAAAAACAGAAACTCCACAAGAAAATTCCTTTAAAACCTTGTGGCCAAGAGAACTGAATAAAGGGATTACACATCAATGTCCTTAATTATCAAATTAATTCATTTCAACCTCATGAGGTCCATGAAATTCTATAGGAGTAAAACCTTTCCTGCTTTAGGATGCACATGTCATACAACATATTATTAACTGTACAGTATAATGGTACGATCACAAAATATTCAGATGCCATGGATTGCTATATGATACCAGTATCATATGGAAAATTTCAGTTGAAAACAAACCGATTTCGTAAAAGCATTAAGACATGAAAAAAAAACAGTTATATTAATCAGACTTCATATATCCATTCTTTGTATGAATTCTCTCAGACTTCTCTCGAAGCCAGAAATGCCCTTGAGAGTTGGTTTGCATTAATTTTATACACTGTACTGTGTTGACGTAGAATAGAGAAAAATCTAATATGCTTTTCACACTGTACTTTTTTTCCTTAACCCCGGGAAATTGGTGGGGCTAAGGGGGAGTCTTAGCCCAACCAATTACCCGGGGTTAATAAGCTTAGCCCACTTTGTTTTCACACTACGTTTTAGCAAAGTGGGCTAGCACGGTAAATAGTATGGTACTATCTGGCCCTGAAAACAAGGCAAAAGCAATTTTCTGTCTCGCCCACTTATGAAAATAACCAGAAATATCATGATTTGTGAGGGCACGCAAGAGGATTATATCGAAACTTCATTGTGAAATGACTGGGATGGAATAATACTTGTCATAAGAGCCTTGCACGTAAACTTTAATGTTGACCTGAAAATGACCTTTGACCTTGCCATGTGAACTGCGACTGCAGCATGACATGCAGGTCGCCTAAGTACATCTACCATCCAAATTTGTTTGAAAAGCGATTTACAGTTGTGGAGTTAGGTGTCATAAGAGAGTCTTGCATGTAAACTTTAACGTTGACCTGAAAATGACCTTTGACCTTACCATGTGACCTCAGACTGCAGCATAACATGCAGGTCCCCCAAGTCCAGCCACCATCCAATACCCCTTTCATAAACCCCATTAAAATGAATTAGGCGGCTAATAGCAGCATAATTTGGTCGTAAAATTGGAGGAAGACAAGAGTTATCCGCATTACTCTGATGCTGCTATTATCCGCATAACAGCAGCATCGGGACAAGATTTTGAGTTTATGAACGCATTTCCAAATTATGCGGATAATTGCCATGGTGCGGTCACAAGGTCACCCTTTTCCAACACAACCGCATCGGAGGGGGCGTGTCCAGTTGTCATGGCGATTATCCGTCTTTTTCAGGACGGGCGTTCGTAAAAATAATGCGGCTTATTTTCGGAGTTTATGAACGCAATTTTTATTGAATTATCCGCATTACTCTTAGGCGGCTAATTGGAGGAGGTTTATGAAAAGGGTATAAGTCTCGCCTTCGCCTCTGGTGGGCGAGACAAAAAGCAGGGTTTGCCGGCTTATTGTGGTGCTAGCAGCAAAATTGTGGTACTAAAAGATGCAGTGTGAAAACGAAACAGGGCTAAGGAAAGTGGGGATAAGCATTAGCATTAGGTTGAACTGAAGCCCACCAAAGTGGTAGATTAATTGCAAGCACCTCAATAGGTGGTTTCAGACCGCCTCGAAGTTCGCCAGTTCCAGGTATTCTCTGATCGGGAAATTTACCCCGATCAGAAAATACCAGGTATTTTGGTAATGTGAAAGCAAACTACGCGTAATATCCCCGAAAGAAAATACCCGCTAAATAGCAGGTACTTGGCAAAATTACGAGAACTTTCGTGGGGATTTTTCCAAGGTCGCAGGTATTTTGGCGATGTGAAAGCAAATTACGGGAACTTTTATCCCAGCGTGTCGTTGGGCGCGGCGGCGTGGGTGGCTGCTGGGCTAGTGATTTTGAATCTCGCGCCTTGTCTGCTTATCAGACCATACTGCGCATGCTCGTAACTTCGGGAACTTATCCCGAAGGATGTGTTTCGGGGCGGTGTGAATGCAGGAATAATTAACGGGTATTTTTTAGCCTTTAAACGTTCTCGTAATTTAACGGGGATTCTTGTGATCGAGGCGGTTTGAAACCGCCTAATGTAAGTGTTGAAAAATCAATGCAAAAATAAAGTGATGAAAACTTACAATCCGGTGCCATGCCAACAGTGAGACACTTCTTATAACGACATTGCTGACATTGGTTTCTGGTTGTTTTGTCTATGATACATTCTTCATTCCATTTACAGTAATAACTCAACTTCTTCTGAATCGTCCTTCGAAAGAATCCCTGCATCAAGAAGGGGTAAAAAAAAATTCTTCATCTTGATTGAAAATGAGTAATGTAAGAAAATGAAACACTTGGCTAGTCAAATGCTAATTAATCAAATAAGGAAATATGCTTGTATGCATACCATCCATGCAAGTAGAAATAATGAAGTCTTTACCTTTGCAATCTTTATTTTAACAAAAATAATCACTTCATGAAGAATTAATACACAACTATATGTTCAAATACATGTTTGTAATTGATAGATTTCAATTAATCTGTGTTCATGGAATTTAGCTTGCATGTACTAGTATGCGGCTTATTCTAAGAGTTGAAAGCTCACATAAATTTTTTTCCTGTTTGTCTGCCTATGAATTTTAGTTTCTTGTCTATTGATTAGACACATTGATAATTTTCATCTCATTTTAATGGTCCATTAATACTCAACACCTAGGCCAATATAGTAGAAAGATCAGAACCAAAAACCAAGTACGGTACAAGATTCAGAAAGAAATGATTATTCTGTTAAGACCTAATACATCAAGATCTTCATTAGATCTTCGCTGTTTATGTCTAGTCTCCAATAACATACTATGTTTTAATAACAACACAACATTGGATATAATAACCCATATAACAACTTTGTGCAACAGTAGCAGCTCTAGGTAAAAATACAAAGAAGTTATTTCTTCCAATGGTTCTGGATAAAGAAATAATGATATACACTAGACAAGACCTATTTAACTTTTTTAATAGTTATTATAATACTTTGAAGGTTTTTATCTTCTTTAAAGGGATCGTTTAACTTTGTGAGCAATTTAAAAAATTCATATTGCTCTTTGAAAATGTTATGAACATTCGACTAACAACTCAAAAATACCCATGTGAAAGTTTGGGATCATAACATATTCGGGAAGTGTTTTTAAAAACTGAAAATCTGAGGCAATGTTTGAAGAGAAAAATGCACTTCTCGACGGTTGATTCATGATTCTGTGTCCAATTTAAATCGATATTATATAGCGCCACCTTGTGATGTATGTAAGAAAGTAGGCGGAGCTTACCACGGCGGAATTCAGTTCTCCGTGATCTGTTGTGTTCGAAGCTTTGTTGGGGGGGGGGGGTCTGTGTTCTCTCGGTGTCCGCTCTGTGAAGCGCATGTGCCTTGAAGTCTGTAATAGCTCTATGGTGAAAGGGTTTAGTTGTGTGTGTATCGCTTGCATTTCATTGGGGGAATCTAATGTACTGTCAGGTGTCGAACTCGTGAGTGTCCATTCCGCCTCTGGTCTGTACATTTTGTATATGCTATAGCCTGGGTCAAGCCACATGTATGCCTCGAATGAAAGACCAATAGCTCTATGGATAGACCATGGGATTTTGATGAATTTATATTTTGGCGACATAAATTAGTAGCAAATAAAACGGCAACAGAAAATAACGCTAAATAACGGCCAGGTCTACAAATACATGAAGAATCCCAGAGCTGCGTACAGTGTTGAGTAGGGTTTTTTTTTTTTTTTTTTTTTTGGTTATGTGGATCATGGAGGGATGGAGCGGTGATTTTCCAGAAGCTATATTGTGCCCCTCCCCCCAAAATTACCTTTCTGTTCTTTGCTTTACCTTTGCATAAACTACAATACGTCCTTGTGGTTCTTGATTATTCTCTTTTACCTGGTCACGATATAGCAAACGTCCGTCGACTGGTTCGATCGAGATAAACTGATATGGACGATAAAAGAGGCGAATGCACTGAATATAGCTCCATGTATGTATCCGAGCGCAACTCTTGTCATGATATGTCGATGTGCATGTTTACATGCACGGAACATAGCTGGGAATAAAGGCAGCCCGAAAGGCAGTGACCTCCCCTCCTCCACCCCCCCCCCCCCCCGTGCCCCTGACATGGAAACTTCATCATCCACCATCGTGTTTGTGTGTTTACGTTCTCCACGAGCTCCCCCAACAAAGATCATCCCATCCATTGGCGGCGGAAGCCAAAAAATTTAGGGGGTGTCCACCTGAATTTTCATGGACACAGGTAAAAAATTTGACAAGCGCCCACAAAAAAGGGTTATCAACCTAAATTTTAGGAGTTGCTTACCTAAAATTTTTGACAAGGAAAAAAAAAGGTCATCAACCTAAATTTTAGGGGGGGCAACACACGTTTCAGGGGGGTCCACGTGAATTTAGGGGGGATCACGCAGGAAAAAAAATTGACAAGAAAAAAAAAAAGATTATCAACAAAAAAATTTAGGGGGGCCGTCCCCCCCCCCCCCGCTTCCGCCGCCTATGTTCCCATCAACAATCTTCGGTATCGGCATATCTTCACGTAAGATACTTGGGAGAAACTCCCGGTCCTGTTGCTTCCCCCCCCCCTCCGATCGATCGGGGCCTATCCGTTTTAGACTATTTTGGAACGTGTTAGATATAGGGTAGTAATTTGCAAACCCAAACATCTCAACTCCCGAGACCCTGGAATATCATGACTGTATAAGACCTACAAATTATTATGCATAAGTTTGTTTGTTTTGTGTATTTGATTTGCATGTATGACAGTGTGTTTTTTGGAAGGGGTAGCCGTATTTAATTTTATCCATGATTGGGGTCAATAATTCTTTACATTTCTCCGCCATATAATCCGCTCATGACACCTTTCAAATCATATCACATTTCTTTTTCAATTTCCATTTCTTTCCCGCTATTTTATTCTTTTCTGCTTCCCTTCGCTCTTCCTTCCGTAAATTCTTTACAGTATAAAGACGCAATCTGATTTTTGTTACACAATCCTATGAACCTTACGTGAAGATAGTTTTTTGTGTTCTTTTCTAGCTCGTAATACCTGAAAACCTGTAAATTGGTTATTGATTTTCTTTATACAATTTTTTTATAAACCCCTCATTATTTCAGCGTATTATGAAGCATCCTTTACCTTCAATCTGGCATTGTTTATATATATCATCATATCATGTTCATTTTAGGAAAATAATGAAAAATGAAACAATGTAAAAATCTTAGTTTGAGTCAGAATTTTAAACAAATCTAGTCACACCGTCAATCACGAAAGTTCCCGTTTCTGCTCGATCCAATCACTGTAATTTTTAGATTCCATGGAATAATTAGTCCATCATCACCACAGCCATCAAGTAACAGTACACTTGAATTCGTGTATTTTAAAACAAATGCTTGTGAATGAGCATAATTGTATTTCCGTCAATATTGAAAGGCCATCTCTAACAGGGTAAGACCCCCCCCCCCACCACCACTCTGGATATTTTATCGTCGGTTAATATGCGTGACTGTCGGGATAAGGGAAGAGAGGGAAAATAGAAGGGAAAAGGGTGGGGAAGAAGAGAAAGAAGAAAAGTGGAAAAGGGGAAAAAATTAAAAGAAAAGAGGTTGTCGGACTGACGCCTACTGGAAAAATGATAGAACTGATTGTCACGAAGGAATGTTCCTCTACTCCATGTATATAGGCTAAATACCATCAGTGTAATGTAGGCACACAGGGCTGTTCTAATAAAATGCTTTGAATGTATAGGTTTTATGTCTAAATCCCTTAAAATTAAGCCCATCATTTTTTACGTACAGTGATTAAAATTGCCCGGCCGTAGGTCCCAGTCGCGAAAATTGTCATTCAATTAGAGTATTCAATATATTCACAAAATTCTTATATACGTGTTGGGCAGCACTTTTAAAATAGTCCCTTTCAGATCAGTAAATTTAGTTCGCAATATAGACAGCTTGTTCTTTATTGTTGTACAACGTCCAGTCGTGATCAAGTATTTATATCACAAAATATATTGTTGAGATGATAACCTTCGTATATACGTGTAGATAAAATAGCTTATTGTGTTTCGCGCTTGCAATGATTTTTTATTGAGGTACATCGAATTTGATATTTACATTTAAAGAATAACCTACTTAGAATGTTTAGTTGTCGGGTCATAATATAGAAAACTTCAGCTCGCGCTATTCGCTTGCATTGTTTCAATGAATATCCCCCATGTCAGCAGTGACGTATCTAGAACAAACGAAGCCCAGGCAAGTGCTAAAATCGCACCTCTTTCAAATTGTAGGTCTATTATATATATACTCGGCAGTTGACCAGTCAAAACAAAATAATAGTTTAGTCCGTTTCTTTTAATCATGCAAATGATGCGTATCTAGCGTAAACAATGTATGCGAGCGCTAAGCACGTGCCTATTAAGATCGTATAAAGGAATATTCTAAGCAATTTTTGTAATGATTAACATAATGCATATCCAGACAATGAAAGCAAGCGCGAAGCGCGAGCCGAAAATTGATATTGAGACCTACAATCGGGACATTTTTCACGATGCGTATCTATAATTAAGCAACTCATGCAAGCACGAGGGTGAGCTGAAAAAATATATTGAGGGGAAATTTTAATAATAATAATAAATTATAATACTAACAATAATAATAATTCATAATAATAATAATAATGGTGGCTTATATAGCTCACAGGTCCACCTATCGGTGCTCATGGCGCTTCAAAAAAAAAAAAACACAACACACACCAACAATATAAAGCGAAAGGGTATAGATTTTGAATTCTCCTGAATGTTAGTGGGAGATCAAAATTTAGTTTTCAACTGGGACTTGAATGTTTCTGTTGATGAAAATTTGACAATTGATTCCATAGCTTTGGTCCTATAACAGAGAATGCATGGTCCCCCATTTGTGTTTTGTTCTGGGTGTTGGGAGCAATAGAGCATCAGATGATGATCAGAGCTACATGAATGCTAATATTTTGAGATAGAGCTTCGGAGATATATGGGGAAGAGAGAATATAGATTGAATGATGTATAAGTAAAAGAATTTTGAAGGTGATTCGTTTATCAACAGGCAGCCAATGTAAGAACTGAAGGATTGGCGAGATGGAGTCATACGTTTCAGTGTACGTTAGGAGACGGGCAGCAGAGTTTTGTAGACGTTAAAGTTTCGTCGAATCTTTTTGTGGGAGGTTACAGAACAATGAGTTTGATAAATCTAAACGAATGGAAATCAAAACATCGATAATTTTTAGGACTTTTGTAGGAATTCATGAAAAGGATACGTATCTCATTGGGGTAGGCCCTAATGTGAGCGCGAAGCGCGAGCTGATTATTGTTTTACACAAACATGTATATCCTCACCTAAAAATGTCCTTTTAATTATCGTTTGTAAAACTAATGGAGAGTTTTTATCTCCCTTTTGACAAACCAGAAAAAATATACTTCCGAACTGTTTGCAAGAATTAATGAAAAGGTATAAAAAAAAATTATGCAAACTCGTAGCTATAGATTAAAAGTTATGACATTTGCGTTTGAAAAAGGATTTTATTTTTATAAGGAGTGTTTGTTAGAATTCAAGGAGAGAATATAAGTAGATCACTAATCAAAAGTTGTCACGAATATTCATCTCTGGTAAGGACATGCAAGATCATTAAAGGTGCATAGGACGGTGGTATTAATCACACCGTCAGCGGTATTCCTTTTCTGCGTCTTAATTCCTTTGTCTTTTCTCTTCATTTTTTGTTTTCTTTTTTTTTCTTAGCATCCCTCTTTCAATTTTGCACCACTGAAAGTGGCTCCCGGGGCACGTGCCTCCCTTGCCGCCCCTGCTAGATACGCCATGTAAGAAAGTCCACTTTTCATGTCGGAAAAAATATCAGCTTGCGCTCTGCGCTCGCATCGATTATCGAGTTACATATATATAGAGAGAGAGAGATGGGGGTGGGGGAAATCAGCTCGCGCTTCGCGCTCACATTGATTGATTGCTTACTCATCCTATTAATGACTTCAAAAAAATGTGGTTAATATGTTCAGTTCTCAATAATACTCATAAAAAATTATTGTACATGACAGAAAAAGTGCTTAGAATGTCCGAGTTTGGGCGGAAAATTAGAATTTCAGTTCGCGCTTCACGCTCGCATCATAAAGTTATGCTTATAATATATCCATCCAATTTTTGGTTGAAAATGTGATTCGAATATACATTTTTATGTCCGAGGTTTTTAAAATGTACAACTCGCGCTCGCATTTTATTGATTGGTGAGATTTGTATGACATATTTATTCATGAGTCACTGCAAAATGGATACTTTTGTAGGTGAGTATGTTAAAAAATTACTTCTGTGTTTCGCGCTCGCATGCATGAATCATAGATACGCATCTTGTTCATGACTACAATAACTGCCCAGAATATTCAACTCTCAGTTCTAAATAAAAAGTATACAATAAAATGAGCTGAAATGTGATATATTTAGACCTTATGAGATATGGTAAGATAAGACTGTATTAGAACTTCGATCCTTAGTAGTACGTCAAGCCCTCCAATATATAACAGATAAATAAATGAAATGAATAATGAATAATGCCAAAACTGAGAAAGCTGGTAATGCCCCTTGGGCCTTGGTATGGCGAAAGAAAATATGACTGAGAGTGTCGAACACTTCCAAGACTCATGGTCGTCTGACGTCGGTACCGGTAGTATACGTTTGTAGAATCAAGGGCTATACCGACAAACATTTTGAACATATACGATGGAGTGTAGCTCGTAAGCAAAACTATAAATGAATAAAGAAATAAAATAAAATAATCACTTTTGAAAATGAACACCACTCCCTCCCCCCCCCCCCCTCTCTCTCTCAATTGCATGGTTGTGCAAATTCGTAGAGTGTTTTTCGTTTGCGCGGGCGAGGGGCTCAAATAAAGGATTATAGGTATGTTCGTTTTGATCACACGAATCAAGCAGTAAAATGATACATTGGCACCTTGAGCACCTAACAAGATGGACACGTGTGTTATAAAATCTGATATTATTTTATTACTATCATTATCATTATTTAGAACAAATACGCTACTTGCCCCTTCCAATTCCCTCGTCTCCATTTTTTTTCAGGGGGCCGCGGGTTGGCTTAATCTGTAGCGTTCCGTTCCCGCTACCCCTTTCAATAATTTTAATTTTTTCATCGACCATTCTGGAGATATACGATTTCATCTCTCCGATCCGCTTCGTCAGTGTGTAAATGTGCTGGCGTGAAGAGAGGGGGTCGCTGGCAACCAACCTCCAACCTCGGACAAGACAAGAAATTGAAGGAGAAAAAACAAAGCACATTTTGATTTTAGAAACGAAAATGTCTGCTATGTTCTTGTGTGTCTTTTCCCCCTGTTTATATCCCATAATGATGTAATGATATTCATTTCAAGATTTCAAAAATCACGACATGTTCAGACCCCCCCCCCCATTCCTCCATGTCCAGGGTTGCACTTTGTGAATAATTAGAGAATTCAACCACGTCACACTATCGTTTTTGTCCTTTCATTTTACGTATCTCTCCCAATTTTCTCTCTTTCATGTGTTGTATAATAGTGTACACTTTGACGTCGAAATAAGATTTGCAGACCAACGAAGGGAATGGGAAAGGTATCGATAAATGGAAGCGAGGGGGGGGGGGGACGCCCTCCTGAATTTAAATAAGTGGGGCAGTTCCCCCTTAAAAAGGAAGAGGGAAAGAAAAAAAGAAAAGAAAGAATGAATATGGAAATAAAATAAGAAAAAGTTGAATATTACGATTTAGTAATGATACCAAACTAGCAGTTTTGACAAAGGAAAACAATTAAAATTTAAAGCAAAATAATCATACAATCAAAAATATATTTAAAAAAATCCCCTCCGAAATGAAGGTGTTTGTACATTATAGCATTGTACCCCTATAAATCCAGACGCAGTTTGCACCCGTTGGTGTGATTGCACATCGTTCACCAGTCGGTCATGTGCATCGGTGTTTCCACAGATCCAAAACAAACTTCTCGAATTTATAGACATTTCCTGGAATTTCTAGTTTGATATTTAAAAAAAAATCGTACAAATAATGTAGCCAGCCGAAACAAAATTAAGGACTTAAAACCCGTTTATTCATGCGCTTTTTTGAAAGATCAACATAATTACGAAATCAGTTAGCGCGAACAGAAAATTTTCAGCAAACAATTTAAAAAAATATAACATGAATGTTGATAGTTGCTATGTTTAATTATTGTTTACTTGTAATCTTCGGATTTCCCGAAATTTCCTTGATTTGTTTCATTCAGAACCCTTCCTGGAAAAGGTCAAATCTCCCGAAATTCCGAAAATTTCGGGAGATTTGAAACCGTGCATCCCGGGAATAGCTTTATACATGTATAACCCTTTATAATGCAATTTTATATAAGGAATTTCACGAAAATGCTATTGAAATAAAAATATAGGGTTTGAATATAAGATCGAGGAACTTTTAAAACTCAACTCTCTGCGTTTACTAGCATTTCTTTATTTTATTCTTTAACTTTATATGCCCTGTCGCCGAACACTATGTGTCTTTCCACATTTTTTTAAAAATCCGATTGAATTGATATTTTTAGGTTGGTGCATGACGTCATATTTTTTGGTACAAAATACCATCTTGACGTCTCAGGATTCTGGAGTTTCTTGGGCTTTCTACCTATGCCTATATAGAGCAAGGGAAACAGAGAGGATCAATAAGAAAGGATATAAGAAGAAGAAGAATGTGAATGAAATAAGGAAAGAGGAACGATTTGAAAAACAGAAAAATAGAAATCATTATACAAAAAAGTTCAATCGCGAATATATAAAAAAAATAAGCTTGCGTTCTACATGCGCTCTTATCATTATTTAGGAAAATATGCAATATTACAGAACAGTTTATCCAATGTTCAGCAAATTTCAGCTCGCTTGGCGTATAATCTTTACACTTACCATAAGACCGTATTTTAGAATGACCCGATTCAGCTCTTCATGTCAAAATATTAACAATTTTCAACTTGTGCATCGTGCTCCGCGCTCGCACCATTCTGTTGTATAATCAATGCAAATTAAATAGTAAGTTTGAATCTCGGCTTTCAGTCATTTTTTTAAAAGCAATATGCTTACAATATGACAATCCTCGATCTTGCTAATTTTTAATTTATCGTAATAGTTGGATATGGATAATTTGGTGTGTGTGTGGGTTGAATCATAATGTTTAATTACACTCTATGATTCATGCCAAAATTTTAAACAATGTTATACGCGAGAACATAAATCAAAATGTTTAAGATATCCATACCCTGCTTGATTACCAAGAGTAGAATGACCCGTTTAAGATGTACATGTACATAAAACAGTTCGCGCTCCTATATTTCCTTTCAAATCGAAATATAAGAGTGAACATTAACTTGCGCTTCGCGCTCGCATCATTAATTTAGGCCATAGTAGGTCCATGATTATAAAAATAAAGCTACGATGTACTTAAAAAATCAGACTTTAGTTGCATGGGACATCCCTCCTAAATGATAATAAGTATTGTATCTGCTGATGTGAAACGTGGATGGAAATATTCTTACCATCCCCGAATAAAAATATACATTCTGGCACTGGCGGCGGAAGATTATGCTTCAACGCTGCCAATCCAGAATCTAATATTTTTATACTTTCGCCGCCGGCCGCAGAATGCAATTATTTTTATGTCCTTTTTATGCCCAAGATATACCTTTATATATATATATATATATTATACTGCACGAACTCTTTTTACTAACTCTTTTTAGGAATCACATTACATTGGTTGTTTGGCTGTGTGCAGTTATGTGTTGGAGGGGGAGATAAACAGCTTTATGTTGTGCAGGGGTGGATCCAGGACTTTCTAAAGGGAGGGGGCACCATTTCCTGAGAAAATTTTGACACGGCAAAAAAAATAAAAAGGTTTTCATCTAAAAGGTATTTCGCCAAAAATTTTGTCAAGCAAAAAAAAGAAGAGGAAAGGACCTCCCGTTCAAGGGGTGGGGGGGGGGGGGGGTGGTGCACACGTGGGAAAAATGTATGGCATATTTACCTCACAAGTTTTGATTACTACTCTCAAAAAGGGGTGCAAGTCGGATTTGCCCCCCCCCCCTCCCCTCCTTGACCAGCCAGCGCAGTTGTGCTCGGCCCATCAGAGCTCAGTCTTAAATATATGAAATATTATAATCATATGACTGCACATGCATTAGAAATGAAAACATTATGTCCTGCATTATGTTCATTTTTCGAGCGATATGAGAAGAGTCTTACGTAATACCAAGTAATTTGCATACCCACATCAACTATGAAACGTTCATGCATGGGATGAAGGCATTCTCCCCCCGGCCCCGGATCCTCCCCTCAGTTCACGACATACTACACAGAGCTCGAGAGACCACATGTCCTTATTCCATTCGCAAGTACATGTATGATATGTTTTGGATCGCACATATTCTTATGCTACACTTTAGATTTATCTTCAAGTAATACATCGACCCAAATTTGCCACGTTACTATCATCCCGGCGAGGA
This sequence comes from Lytechinus variegatus, assembly GCF_018143015.1. Taxonomy (NCBI): domain Eukaryota; kingdom Metazoa; phylum Echinodermata; class Echinoidea; order Temnopleuroida; family Toxopneustidae; genus Lytechinus; species Lytechinus variegatus. The sequence goes on along the minus strand of NC_054740.1, from coordinate 82,867,101 downwards.
ATCAGTAAGTCCGCAATTTTTCTTATCTAAAAGGGTCTGTACGTATCTTGTATTGCGCTCAGATTCTGTTTCTCTTCTTTGAAAGTGAATTTCTCTGCTTCGACACCCAAGAACCGGCAAGGCGCTACATTACACGGCACGGCCAGCGGAACATGCGCTGCATGTAATGTTTACAATTCTCAGTGCAGCCGCCGACACCGGCCGTAGAGGCCCTCCCCCCCCCCCCTATTCACTGTTGGTTGATTGACAGTTCTCGCTTGCGTAGCCGTTAATACTAGTACGATCTCAACGGCAGAGGGAGTCGTACAATTTATTTCAAATTGGCGAAGTCTCAGTGATTTGAAAAATCGTCTAGTAGACGCGATCCAATATAATCACATATTCCCACATACTAACAACTTTTCATCCGAAATAAAGATGATTTCTAGGGTTTCTTGGAACAAATACATAAACTCATAAACATATTTAATCTTAGTTTGAGAATTTTTTAAATCAGCTTCTCACAAAGTTAAACGATCCCTTTAACATGAATATAAACTTCATTGAAGTTATATATTCATCTAAAAGTAATTCATGTATTGAATCAAAGAAAAAGGGGTCATGGGAATGACACTTTAGTACGTGGAATTCTAATTTAATTTCTTTCTCTTTCTTCATTTTACCTTCATTTTGCTTATTTTTCTATTTATCAGTAATACTTTTGGTCTGTGTGATTGTTGTCTGAGGGGATATGGCAGAGTTCCAATTCTTATTTCAACTTTAGCTGTAAAGATGTAACTGATAGCAAGTCGGATAATTCTTTTTCTTTTCTTCTTCTTGTATATTGTCATTTTTGTTTTACTATGTCACAATATGTTGTTTTGTTTGTTTGTAATCTTTTATGCTACGAATATTGTGGGATCTGTGCTACTATGCCCTCTGGGCCTGATTATATGCAGTTCCCAATTTCATTTTTACCTTCGCAGAGTGACACTGGTAAATAACTTAAGTATGTTTCATCTTCCATATCTATTAAAATCAAGAATGTAATGAATGTGTATTAAATTAAAGTGGCTGTATGAAGTACCCACCTTACATCCTTCACAGGTCATACACCTGTAATGATATCCTGTAGCAGCATCTCCACATACGACACATGGCTCTGGGCCATTGCTAAGATCCATGTAGCTTGGTATGTATGGTGATTCTATGATAAAAGACAAAACAAAACAGGAAAAACTACTCGTTAGCTTTATTCAAGAAAAATACATGGGTAGAGTTTGAATATTCACCAAAGGAGTTGTATTTCATTCAAAATCTGGGATTTAGGGATGTGGAAGTGTTGATCAGATGGTCGAGGGTTTGAATTCTACTTCAGGTGCTTGAAACCACCTTCAGCAAGAAATTTATCCAAACTGGATGCACTCGACCCAGGTGAGTTGAATGAGTACCCGCTAGGATTTATAATTTAGATCCAATGATCCAACAGTATAATGGTGGCTAAGCTCCAGCCGGGGTAATGATATGATACCATTTGTAGGAGGGTCATGATGGTACCAGGTAATTACACGAAGCCCGGCAGCAGAATGCATTTGGTAACAGCGCTATATAAGATATTTTTTAAATCCCAAGTATGTAGGACTTCCAAACTGTTCTCTGAAAAAGGAGCATTTCTGTATTAGGTTTGATTAGAGTTTGATTCAGGGATTATTTTCTTATAATACCATATCATTCAAAAATTTTATTACCAAATCTTATACACCTACATCCTAAAAAACTATATACGGTATGCCTATGAAAACCTTGATTGATGTTAGACACAGGGTGTTTGGATTTTTTCTCATAGAGCAGGGGTCTTCTTGATTAATCAAATATGTGAAAAATAAATTCTTGTATGATTCTTGTAAACTTTAATAATCACTGTATTTCTGACTTTTCCTGCTTTCACAGGATTTCTAAATTGGAATCAAATGCTTCCCCTGTATACGAATGAGGAAGTTCAAGGTGGAAGTTGGCAGAAACTGAACATGTGTCCAGATATGGAGGAACCATTATGCACTCTGATTTCAAATTAAACCATTCTCTTATTCCAGAACTGGAATGATATTACTTGTAAGTACCAGGCTGTCATGTGAAACAAGATTACATAACAACTGACCCAATTCCATATCAAAGGAAAGAATCTATCAGGATATGATGAACACAGTACAGGCCAATTCCACACCTTTAATTGACTTGTATCCAGCCTATAGATATCAGTTCCCAATGAAATACATATTTTTTGGAAGACAAGAACAAAAAGATGGAAGATGGAATTGATGCATGTATTTAAGCTTGAAGCACTTTCATAGCATTTTCATAGAAGTGTGGACAGCAACCATGAGAATCGTCCTGAAAAAAGCACCCTAAACAAGGATTCCTGTGCAGGCGTTAGTTAAGACACGGATCCTACGAGTAGGATCCATGGTTAGGACATCCCAGCTTTGAACATCCTAAACAGGGATTTAATTAACAATTTGTAGGGCTACATACCCTAGACCATATTCCTGTGAATGGATGTGCTTTAAATAAATAGTGTTGTGGATTCCAACATAAACCATGGACTTATAATGCATAAACCAAGTTTGAAGCTGATCCTGACACAGCTCTTCAGTCAGAGTAGTAGGTCCATGGTTATAGCTAGCTAACTATCAAGATATTTCAATGTGTACATTACAATGACTTCTGTGACCTTTGACCTCATGACTCCTGAAACTATAAAAGTATAATGCTGATCATCATGGCCACTCTGTATGCATATAACCCAGTTTAGAGTTGTAACCTTGAGCAGTTCCTATACTTATCATGAGAACAAGATATCTAGAGGTATAAAAGGATGCTAAGACCTTTGACCCTTGGCCTTTGTCTATTAACCTTGATACCCGAGGAGGCAGTGTAGCTCAGTAGGTTAGAGGCATGTTTCGGATAAGATCGTAGATCTCAACGTGAGGGGTTGGAGTCCCGCTCATGCCGAAACGCGTCTAACAAAAAATCTGATGCTATAGCGTTGTGTGTTAGCATGCCTCACCACTGTATTCAGTGCAGGTGTGAATATACAGTTGGAAAACACTCCGTCCATCGGAAAGGATGCAAATGTTGGTCCTGTGTATAGGAGAGTCACAACTTATGCACGTTAAAACCAATACACTATTCGTCAAAGAGTAAAGTGTTCATCCTGTGTATTGCACCTGCCGGCCCACGGTACTACAATACTGCAAGAATCTTCAGGATTGAAGGAGGCAGTCAATGTAGGTTGAAGAAGAACTACAAGTTCACTGTCTTTCCTACATATGCATACTTGGACCAACTTTGAATCTCATCTGTCAGGTAGTTCTTTAGTTATGGCATTGGCAAGTACAATTCCTAAAAATATAATACTTCCGGCAACCACATACAGTGAGTGGAGGAATAAAAAGGACATTATTTTCTCAATCATCAAGAAAGGGCCAACATCTTTTCACCAGCACATTTTTTAAACATTATTTGAAGTAAAAATCACCAAACCCCAAAATCTGATACTCCAAAATGTGAAATAAGGGAATAGCTTGACTTGTATTGGCCTATCATCATTATTTTATGATACAGATTATAATAATCATCATCACAATCATTGACTTCATTTAGTTTTTAATTCTTGATACCACTTTGACAACGATTTCCAATAAAATCACTGACCACATCAAAGACCAGAAATTTGCCCAATTCACCCAACAAAATATTGAGAAATTTAAAAATGTAAAAAAAAAAATTCAATGACCTTTACCTTAGTTTGAGAAGAGGAAAGAGAGAGTTACATAACAAAGGAAATGACTGTTTAGACTAAGTTGCAGGCATGCAAGCTTGAATGTTTTTTTTTATTCTCCTTAGAAGAAAAAAACGGAATGGATTTATTCAGAGGTACTGGTTGGTAACTAAGATTTGAAAGTAAATGTTAGGGGCCGCGGAACGGTTTTCAAAGTGGGGGGGGGCTGACCATGCTAAAAATTACAATCACATGGTCACTTTTACATTTTTGTACACGGTTTTTGAAAAAAGTGGGGGCTGAAGCCCCCGGTTCCGCGGCCCCTGAATGTAATGGTGGTATTATTTGGATAACTTAAAATACAAGTGGTATGCCTCTCACAGTCTCGCCTGCATTACGTGATTTGATATAGCAGCAGTGCTGACTTTGAAATCAACTAAATTATTCACAATAGAAAACAATCATATGATAATAGAATACTAGGTCAATTGACCCAAAATTACCTTAGATCTTGATCATATGCCTCAAGACTTTTGCAAAACAATCATTCATACTTGATTACCCTTAAATGTCTATGGGTGCGTTTATTCGACACTTTTTTACCCTAGAATCATGATTAGAATCATGATTCAAATCACGATTCTGCAGAATCACGATTGCGTTTAGTCGAAATTGAATATAATCATGATTAGAATCACAAACATGAAACACGAAAAAAGGGGCGTTTGGAAAGACGTTTCTGTAGAATCACGAACGAAAAAGGTCGTATGAACGATATCGTGATTTGAATCATGATTCTATGACGTCATTGTGTCGTGCTTCTTCCGGGTTCGACTCAAAGGCGCGCGCTGTGTTTCGTGCAGGTTAATTTTCGTGTAGCAGTATTGCCAGCATTTAGGAATTATACCCCCGGGGTTGTACTGTAGCGTCATTTGTATATTTCGTTGTTTTCATCAATCATTTCTTCAAGTTCCAAAGGCACAAATTAGACTCATGATGAACTCAGGGCTCTGCTTGTGCTTTGGGCTCAGCCTGAAGCACAAGTATCCCTTACCGGGATTCACAGAAATAAGACGATCCCTTTCAGCGGCGCTTGCGAGGGAGGGATTTCAACGAAGATGTGGCACCGCCTGTCGGGACAAAATTAACAGATGGTATGGTCCTGTGCCCAGTACAGGACCATCATAGACAAGAAAAATCGATCGGGAGGTGGGAGGGAGGATGATGACCCCTTTTGGTTCCCGATCAAAAACAATACGAGGTACAATACACGGAATTCTGGAAGTAAAAGATTTATTTTTCGGAAGCCGAGTAAGCGTTGCACTTGCACAAATAATCGCGCGTTAGCTCCGGTGGCAGCAAAAATCTAGCAGCCGACGTGAAGTTAGAAACACGTGCGAAAATGTTGACCTATACTTCCTGGGTCAAACTGCGCACTGTGATGCGCACTGGATCGGCCAGAATTCAGGGAGAAACAGCGTTAGAAAGATGGTCGTATAAACGCTGATTCTGTCGGATCGTGATTCATGCTGCTGTTTTGAATCATGATTCAAATTGTGATTCAAATCATGATTCTGGGTCGAGGTCGCATAAACGCAGCCTATGTTTCATGAACTAGATCTATAAACTTTCTATAAATGATGTCAATTCCCAACATTACCAAAGTTTGTTGACCCTAAATGATGTTTGACCTTGGTCATGCAACCTGAAACTCACAGATGTTCAGGGATACTTGCTTGCTCTTATGTCCAAGCATTGTCCAAGTTTCATGAACTAGATCCATAAAATGTTTAAGTTATGACAATTCCATTAATACTCCCAACATGGCAAAAGTTTGTTGACCCTAAATGACCTTTGACCTTGGTCATGTGACCTGAAAATCAGGCAATGCCTTTATATTCAAGTTTCATGAACTAGGTCAAAATACTTTCCAATTTATGATGACATTTCAAAAACTCAACCTTGATGAAGATTTCAATATTGACGACGCCGCCGTCGCACGGAAAAGCTACGCCTATATACTCGCTCTGCTATATATACAGGCATGACAAAAACTACAGCCCAAGTCGAGGTTGTTCAAACACATTGATGAATAAAATTTATAATATAGTCAAATTTATATTTAGCAAATCATAAATTTTCAAGACTTACGTTTTTTGGGGGAAATCAGTGATTAACACTAAGAAACGAATAAAGGCCTATTACTATCAAATAGTCTTCTATGGAATGAGAGGGTGGATATATACATGCAATTGCACACTCAGTATGTCTTTCATATTGTAATCATGAAATTTCAATGTTTATATTTTTCGTTAAATAATAATTAATAAAATTAGTTTGAGTCATCCTGAAATAGTAAAATCAATGAGCCTCTTTAAGTTTATAAATCACAAAATCCAGAAAACATTGAAATCCAAGGTCAGTTTTGGCCACCTTTTAATAAAAGATTATATTAACAAATATTTGATATATATGAAAAAAAAATGGAATGCCTCTGGCCGTCTCACCTGCATCACGCGGTTCAACATAGCAGCAGTGCTCACTTTGAATACTACTCTAACTTGCACAAGATGTTCAGTGATACACTCTTATTTCCCTTTTTTATGAACTAGACCAATAAACTTACAGATATATGATGGTTATTCAACAAAAAACCCCAACATGGCCAAAGTTCATTGACCTTACATGACCTTTGACCTTGATCATGTGACCTGAAACTCGAACAGGATGTTCAGTGATACTTGATTACTCTTATGTACAAGTTTCATGAATCAGATCCATAAACTTTCAAAGTTATGATGGTAATTCAACAGATACACCCAATTCGGCCAAAGTTCATTGACCTTTGACCTTGGTCATGTGACCTGAAACGCGCACAGGATGTTCAGTGATACTTGATTACTCTTATGTACAAGTTTCATGAATCAGATCCATAAACTTTCAAAGTTATGATGGTAATTCAACAGATACCCCCGATTCGGCCAAAGTTCATTGACCCGAAATGACCTTTGACCTTAATCATGAGACCTGAAACTTGCACAAAATTTTCAGTGATGCTTGATTACTATTATGTCCAAGTTTCATGAATCAGATCCATAAACTTTCAAAGTTATGATGGGAATTCAACAGATATCCCCAATTCGGCCAAAGTTCATTGACCCTAAATGACCTTTGACCTTGGTCATGTGACATGAAACTCATGCAGGATGTTCAGTGATACTTGATTAACCTTATGTCCAAGTTTCATGAACTAGGTCCATATATTTTCTAAGTTATGATGACATTTCAAAAACTTAACCTCAGGTTAAGATTTCGATGTTGATTCCTCCAACATGGTCTAAGTTCATTGACCCTAAATGACCTTTGACCTTGGTCATGTGACATGAAACTCTGATAGGATGTTCAGTAATACTTGATTAACCTCATGGCCAAGTTTTATTAACTAGGTCCATATACTTTCTAAGTTATGACATCATTTCAAAAACTTAACCTCAGGTTAAGATTTGATGTTGACGCCGCCGCCGCCGTCGCCGCCGCCGTCGCCGTCGGAAAAGCGGCGCCTATAGTCTCACTTTGCTTCGCAGGTGAGACAAAAATCAAATTTTCTCATCTAAAGAATTATATCACCCATTCGTGCATTGTCTTCTGAATGGGAATTAAAATGGTAATAATAAAAAGAAAGCATTAAGTCATCAGCAGCGCATGAGGAAGGCTTGCTCATAGAGAATTTAAAATGGCTGCCAGTAATTAGCACATCTGGTGTGTGTGTGTTTACATTACGCAATATTACATCACGACTTCCATTACAACCAAGTGTGCATGTACAGATAGATGTATAAAATCAAACAATCACCTTCAGGAAAGAAATTGTTCCAAGGTCAACAGTCCTAAGGCTAATTCTATTAGCATGAAGTTCAGTTATAATTAAAATTTAAAAAATTGCATTTACCTTTACTGCCAGACCCCCCCCTGACTCAAAGTTGCGCTATCCTATATATATGTCAACACTATTAAAGATACATGTATTTAATATTTTCATGCATGATCTCATTCAGAGAGCATTCTATGTACATGATCTGACCTTTATCTCACCAATATTCCGGAATTGTGGATTTTTTTGTTAAAAATCTTGCTGATTTTTTTTTTTTACTTTATCAGAATGTTAGTTCTAGTGATATTATATGTCCTATTCTGTCCTATACAGATGAGCTGGACTTTGGTAAACGAATGCAATCATGAAGGTATATTACTATTAAACAAAGAAGTGTTATATAAATGGCATTAATTGAAAGGAAGCAAGCCCTCTTCATTTCATGACACTCTCTACACCCTCATAGTTCTTGATTCTGGAAACCTGCCAACAAATTAAACCTAATACAACCAGGAAAACATTACATTAACTAGTCAGTGTGACGCCTACTCATTTGGTCATTCAATGGTCATCAACTGGTACCATTTCCTTGGCCATTAGCAAGAAAATTCACCTGCTTTTGTTACGAGGGAGGTAGTTGCACCAAAAGAGAAAAGAGATAAGAGAAAAAGAGGGAGAGAGAGAGAGGGAGGGAGAGAAGATGATTGTTGATGACCTGATCATACTAAAATGAAAGTGACCAAAACAAGTGATTTTTCATATTTCCAAGAATCACTCAAAGGCCAGTACAGTGACCCAGGATGACTGGACAAGATTACAAGATTTCTCAGAAAATTAGTGATTCAATTCACACTTTTCCAACAAGCTCTATTTTGAGGTTTATGTTCCTACCAAATTTTATTTCCTTTGTCCTTAATGAGCTTGGATATGGTCAGTGTTCTAATATAACAACTTCTGAGGCTCAGTTATGAACAACATTCATTGATTCAAACCTATTTTACTGTTTTTTATGCTTCAAGATGTAATTCACTCTGAATAATCTAATCCACCAAAGTGGCATAGTGGGTTCAGTGACAGAAATATCATAGGACTACATGTACATCAATTATGAATAATTTCCAAAATTACATTGTATGAGAAAAATCCAAAATCAGGATCATGGATCTGTTTCAGAAGGAACTTTTCGACCCTTTCATCTTTTCAAGATCACAAGTTGTTCCATAATGCATTGTAACACAGGCCAATATGTAGGCCTATTTTTTTTTTATCTTATTGGTAATAAAAATGTGGTAGTATTAATATTTGATATGTAATCCTCAATAAATTTTTCTACAAATTGACTGGGATGGAAGGAGTTGATGAAAAAATCCAACTACTTACTAGTACTCTTTTCTTGACCATCTGGCTGTCCTTCACCTATACCGCTATGTATGCTCTCTCCTGGGCCAAAGAAAGAAAAAAATATATAAAAAATGATTAGGCCTCAACATTAAAAGTTAAATACATGTACACCAAAAAAACATTGTATATAAAACAGATGATATGAAAAAGAAAGTTAAATGATTTATTGTATATCATGCATACATGTAAAGAATACTGATGACATCACCAACTAACCACTCCTTTACATGATACATATACTCATCCCCCCTCATTATGTAGAACCTAGGATGCAGATTTATTCCCCCATGAATAATTGTAACCTAATAGGCGGTGCTGCACCATCCCAAGTTTGCTCTATCTCGAGATTTTAGCCCGATCGGCCCTCTTCGCGATTAATCTCAAGATTCAAGAAACCCCGTCTCCACCATCGCAAGAAGAGCGATTCCTGCTCAAGCGAGGCATCGATGCATTATGGTCTGATGCCGTGGATAAATAATCCAGAGTGCATCTGCACCTACGAATTAGCGCGATAATTCGTAAAGCAGCGCGCTATTTTGCAAATAATCCCAAGTTGACTTGGGATTGCAATCTCGAGATTAATCCTACGAACTAGCGCGATAATTGCGTCTCCATTGCAAATAATCTCGAGATTGTTCAGATCAGGATAATTTGCCGGAACAGAAATAGCGCGCTAATTTGAAAACTCAGGATCTTGCAGACGGCCTTATTGTGATTCAATCAAACGCGTCTTTGCTGTACATATTCTACTTGTTTATAGTGAGCATGTGAAACCATTATATTTCCTGTGATGTACATATTTTGTTTTGTAAAAAATAAGCAACAAAACTTTACATGGTATAGTGTTTTTTTTTCATTCATATCTTCTAAATTACATGAAGCAGGGGTGTGAACAGAAAAGTGCTACTTCATGTGGTTGGTGTTTGTCTTGTTTTGTACATTGATTACCAGATCATAACATCTTTAGATAACACAGGATGTATTTTGAAGTCAAAATAAAGATGGAAATATTAGGGACAAATATTCTTCATGTTGGCCTAATCACTTCTACTGCTGATAATTTTCTGAATACTATGGAAATATGGAATGAAACAAGGTTACTTTTAGGACTGACACCATTCTAATTTGAAGTTTTTCAAATGTTTGGTCAAAGCACATTCCCATCATTCAACTATAACAAAGGTCCCACTTTTATTTTTAAATGGGGGCTGATAAAGGATGGGTACAAATAAGAATATTTGCTATTTGCGTTGAACAACGCCTCAGAGTTTCGCGAAAAGTATGAAGCAAAAAAAAACAATAGTTTTTCCCTGCAGTAATCTATAAAAAGTGAGCAAAAATATTGAAAGCAAAAAGAAAATCCCACAAGCGCACATGACCTCGGCAGCATTGTGCATTTAGCAAGCAAGTTATGCGCGTATTTCACCTTCATTTTTTTACTGAGCACAAATAACTGAATCGTATTGTGACGTCACCTCCTAAAGCCGTGCAACGGTACATTTTGGTGGTACGTCTTGTGTGCGACGGTACGAATGTTCGACATTCTGCTTCCTATTTGCTCGCATACAAGCTAAGTAGGTGTACGTTGTACAACTGCTGTTGTTTCAAACAACATACAAGCTGGTTTGCCACTGAAAAAAAAATACAAAGCCTAGTTCATATCCATATAAGAACAGTAAATATACCAGTCAAAAGGCGGATTTGAAATAAATTAAGTATCACAGTTCCATGATTCAGATAAAGCATGCATGTAGGGTCTATTTGAAGGTTATGAATAGCAAATCAAACTAATTCTTGCGAAATCGAATAAAGCTGGATATACTCTCTGACCAGCTGCTGATCATACCCTCTTTATGGGGAGATTTCATGTAAGGGGTCTGAATTGTTAGACTAAACATAACATCATTATCACATTGATGGTAATGTGTACATACAAAGAGGAAGGAAATGTCCTTGAATCCGTTCATTCAGGTCACATACATATACATGGTCTCTGGCCCCACAGGGTGAATGATTTCCTCTCCACACAAAGAGCATTCCAATGTTATATAATCACTTCCAAGAATGAACTGTCCACATTGATTACTGTGCCCTGAGAATATAATCAAGGCCTGTCCCAGAAACTCATAAACCAATAATATTACCCACTAAAATAAACAAACATACATAACTCCATATGATACATGTACAAGTAAAACCCCTAGCTATGAAATACTGTACTGGTCATGTATTCAGAGACTGAAAATTGGGATGTACAAATGTGTGACTATCATGACCCTTGATGGAAAGTTATGTTATGATTTGTAATCTATGAAATGAACTTCATCCTTCTTGAAATTAAACAACATAAACAGTAAAAGTGCAAGGCATAACTTTATAGTGGTTGAGTGACCATGTTGTATTTTCAATATTCCCCTCAAAGTAGGCTACATTGCATAAATGGGTATGTCCTATCATGGACCTACCAGCAAGGTCCATGGTATTATAAAGACTGTTATGGTAACTGTGGGTGATGTTTGAAATAAGTAAGAAATTTTTTTTTTGTGATTTAAAATAAAATCAGTTGTGGCTTATTTGTTTCTCCTTGGTAGAAACAGTATCTCAAGTAACTTACAGGATATAGAGTTGATGTCACTATTTCTTTTGTTTTTATTGTTTCAATTCATTACACAATATTTCAATTTTCACAGATTTTACAATAAGGACTATTGCATATTGCTTGTGCCAAAGAGGGTGAAACAAAGGTAATTCCACATATTCAGGAATAAGGAATGAAACTTTGTTTCTCATGACAATGAGGAGAAAATTGATATATTCCATATTTCATATAACAAAATATAAGAGAAATAGTGAGTGGCCTGCAGCATCGGTTGCCTTATTTGCATACGTACCAGGATGTGCATTTAACTGTTTTGTGAAATTAAGCAAATCTACAATATCATAACTTTCTTATTTTACATCCGATTTTGATGAGATTTTCAGTGTTATGCTTGTTTTAATTTTCTCCTTTTATTCCAATCACATTTTGTTGGGGCGGACTTGTCCTTTAAGTTAAGGCAAAATAATATTCAGTAACAACATTTGAAAATGTGTTACATGTAGCTGCTCCACCCTTAAAGTTGTAAAATAGAATATCATGACAATGAGGAGAAAATTGAAATATTCCATATTTCATATAACAAAATATAAGAGAAATAGTGAGTGGCCTGCAGCATCGGTTGCCTTATTTGCATACATACCAGGTAGGTGTTTCATAAAGCTGATCGTAAGTTAAGAGCGACTTTAAGAACGACTGGTGATCCTTTCCTGTGGTAAATGGTATATTCATTGGACATGTTGGAGATGGTTTAGCGCGTAAGAAAGGATCACCAGTCGTTCTTAAAGTCGCTCTTAACTTACGAACATCTTTATGAAACGGGTCCCAGGATGTGCATTTAACTGTTTTGTGAAATTAAGCAAATCTACAATATCATAACTTTCTTATTTTACATCCGATTTTGATGAGATTTTCAGTGTTATGCTTGTTTTATTTTCTCCTTTTATTCCAATCACATTTTGTTGGGGCGGACTTGTCCTTTACATGTAAGTTAAGGCAACATAATATTCAGTAACAACATTTGAAAATGTGTTAGCTGCTCCACCCTTAAAGTTGTAAAATAGAATATCAAATATCAAAGTATGCAAACAAACTTCTGATGCAGGGGGGGGGGGGGAGCTTGGCAGACTTGGCGACAAGGAGGATTACATGTAAAATGACTGCTATTGAATTTATTAGAATGAGATCATCAGAAGGTTAAAAAATTAGGTATCTTCTGCAATGCAGTGCATCTTTTTTTACACTAGAAGTTACACACAGGGCTGATAGGTCTTGAGGGGGACATCAAATAGGTTGCCTGCAACAGATTCATATTGGCCCGAGTTTTTAGATGAAGGCAATATGGTTCTTTTTAAAAGGGATGCTCTGGGATGAAAATATTCATATCTAAAGAAATAGAGTAAAATTCATGGAGCAAAATGCTGAAAATTTAATCAAAATCTGATGACTTACATAGCAAAGTTATTGAATTTTAGAATTTAGCAGTATATTGTGAAAACAGTTAGAAATGCATATTGTCCTCATCTCATGAATATTTATGAGTCATAAATATTCATTAGATGAGCTGATTACACCCCACTTTAATTCTTCTTATATTATCATATGAAATCACAATTGTTTCATCTTTTCATACATGTGTGAATGATATGTCTCCCATGTAATGAATGAAATTGGTTGCAGCAATGAATATCCCCCCAAAATAATCAGTTGTGAGTCCAAATTTTTTGGTTCAGGAAGGAAAACAATTAACCTAATTTCATATAACAAAATACAAAAAAGTGGGGATATGACATCAATTTGCTCATTGAATATTCATGAAGACATGCACAACTGTTTTACCAGAATAATGCAAAGCTTTAAAATACCATAGCTTTGCTATTTGCTACATTTATTTAGATATAAATATTTTCAGCGCATGTTCCATGAAAGAATAGCCAGTCAATATCAATATCATTATTACCTATAGCTGTATAATGTTAAATTCAAGCTATCATTTGGAAAATTTTATATGCCTGTTTGCCTATCACTACTTCTGATAACAAGTGATTCATGAACTTGGCTATTAAAGTAATCCTTGCTAATAAACAATTGTGACATAAATCGTTACCACACAATCGCGCTTTATCTTTGCACATCATGCATGGTGCGCACATACACTTAAGCGTATGATGTACAACACGTACAGCGTATGATGTACAACGCATAAGGTCATAATTTGCATATACTGAAAATAAGAAATAAGCCATCAAAATCGGTTCCTACTGCGCAAGTGCACTAGCAGAAATATGGCTTATGTTGCCCTCGGGTTTTGGACAGTATTCCCACGGGCAAAGCCCAGGGAGGGCATTATTGCAAATGTTTAACTCATTTCATTAGTCTCACATTGAAAGTAGCGAGCGAAATATGACAATTATTTATCTGCTAAAAATGTCTTGCATTATTGTTGTATAAAGCAGGGAATTGCCCCCTTTCTGCAGGCCTATAATACAGAATATGACATGGCCTCACTGGATCAATAATGCTTGTCTGACTAACAAAAAAGCAAGCTGAACTTATCTATTAACAGAGAGGTCTTTCATGCAAATAAGATTACATAATCACAAGAGAAGTGTAGTCTTGCTCACCCAGATCTCCTCTACTCAACTAGGGGGGTGTGGCATCATTCAATGGACTGTTTTCTAATCCCTGTTTAATTGGTTATACATCTCATGTATTGTGTTTTTTAATGATAATTAATATTACACACCAAATATTTAGGACATTAAACTAGTGACTGATTCAGCTAGTCAGCTACAGTCTACATGATTAGCTTACTTGTTATGGTACCCCCCCCCCCCGAGCTCCCTGGAAGCTATACACTTAACTGCAAAAAAGACCTACAATGCAACCTAAAACTAGAATACTTGGGAAACAAGTCCTGCTACATACTGTGAAGAATTGGGCATTAGCACAGTATTGAAGTATACTAAATAATCTTTTCTCCCCTTCGACTCCAACAAAACATTTGTCCATTTCACAGATCAAATATAATTACTTGCGATGAAATTGGAAGTCTCAAATGAACTAGAACAGCTGTGAAGACCACTGACCAATGTAAGGCAAAGGTCTGAAGAGGGAGACTAGTAGAGAGTAGCATGTCTCATCTCTGAACAAAGCCCTCAAAGCCACCTTCTTAGCATCTTGTACTAGGACCACAGCCAGTCATCAGGCTTTGCACAGTGTACAAAGGGGATTGTGGTCAAAGTGATGGCTATAAAGAAGATCCTCTACTAATCTTGGACTAATTGTCTAATCAAGTCCAGTCTGGCCCTTTGTTGTCTTACCCTCACTTGGGGTCAAAGGATTATGATTGGGTCCCTATCCTGGCCCAGGTCATGTTCAGGTCATGGCTGGAATAGCGATAGTCCAGTACTAGGCCTGTCTGTTGACACATACAATGGAAATGTTTTGCAATGCTGACTACACAATATGTAAAACATCACTTTATTTATTATAGGCCTATGTGTTATATTTAATCACAGAGAAGGCCTATAATTAGTTCAATTTGACAATAAAAAATTGACTTGCATACATATTCATCATGCTACTCTTTCCCTTTTGATATAGGCCTAAATTGAACAAATCATGTCTTTGAATATAAAATAATAAAGCCTATAAGCATTTATCCACAATTGAAATTTACTAGACAAAAATTGTTGCTAACGAATGGATTACATACAGGTAAGTTGGCCCATATATCTCAGGTATAGCCTAAGTAGAGCATAGGCCCACATATGAATAGGTGGTGACATGCAACTATAGTCTGTTCAAGATGTTTATGTTGAATGATAGGTTTGAACTCTTATCTTTTTAAAATTAACACTGTGTATGCATATGACTAAGCCCCACATGGAAAAGTATTGCAAATTGTGTTTTTCTGTCATTCCCTTTCTGTAATGTTATTATTAACTTCATTCATCACTTTTGGTGCCTCTAGCTTTTAATCAAAATTGAAATGAATGTAAAAATCATTTTCTTTTCACCAACAAAAAAATCCCAACAAGTGAAGGGGAAAAAGATTCTTCTATGCTCCATGTTCAAAATAAAAATCACCATACAGTTCATTCTCTCAGGATGTTATCGTGCAAAATCAGATGACTGACCATAACATGGAAATGGAAGAAAATAATGACCATAACCATATTTAGCATTCTTGGAAACAAATTCAATGTTAGTAGACCACACTGGTCAAACCTGAGACATAATGAAACAAACAAACTCTCTGTTCAATTTCCTACTGGATGGACTCAAAGCATCCACCTGCCCTATACAGTCTTGATATTCACACCTTTGATGAAATTCTGGAAACTTGACAAAATATAGTGATTCTAGGTGGTTGTAAATTGCTCTGACAAAAAGTGAATGGGGTTTAATAATGGTAACAAGTTGGTTGAATTTCACTTGATGTTTTCTAGCCTAAAATCTGTACAAAAATGTCAAAAACTCTATCGTCATTGTTTTGTCAACAAGTAAGACTGGGAAGCAGACTATGGAGTGTACCCATCAACCTTGTAATAATAAGCTCCAGAGTCCATCACCTTCCTCATTGCATAACATTGCATCACTAAGCAGATTACAATTGGCTGTTGAGTTGCCAGCCACACTTCACATGACCTGGGTTGTCCCTACAGCTTGGAGGGGGCCCTCACCATACTCAGCAAACAAGGGGCCTTGAATCAGAGGAGATCTTATACTAGTCTCACATAACAGACCATGTTGGTGGTATTATATATCATTCGGTATGATCAAGGAGATATCACCTCCTTGGTATGATATGGCCATCATTCATTGATCTTGACTATAATTTGGCCAGCCACTACATACAATCTCATGAAAAAAAATGAAGTGGTTAATACTGAAATAAAAAATAGGTAGGCCTACAATGTAATAAAAAGTTCTTTCTGATGATTTTCCAAAGTGGCATCATACATATTGCAGTTTCAAAATAATAATGTAATCTCCAGAGGAAATATCGCAAAATATCTATACATCTGTCATGTCTATTATTGTAAGTCATGAAAAATCAAATATAAAAAAAATCTTAATAAAAAAAATAGTTTTTTTTTAAACTTCTGATTATTACAATGGTTGTTTTTATTTCCTGTAAAATCAATGTAAACACTTTTTTAAAAACAATTTAGGCCTCAGCTGAGTACCATAGAACCTACTGTATACCCTGGAAGGCATGTCTGTCCACTACTTGGGACTGAGAATTGAATTATGAAATTCGGGCTTATATTACGAGATGTACCACAAATGTACTACTATTTTTTACTGTTAATAATGGGCTGAATCAAATCACAACTTGCTTTGCATTTCTTATAACTGATATCATATAGGTCTAATATTACCTTTGTGAATTGTGTAGCAAGACCAGTGCATTGTCAATTTTTTTTAGCCAATACTACAATAGCCAATTTGAAATATAATGATTCCTGTACTCAGTGTACTGCAAGAGTAACAAGTATTAAAAGACAAACTTCATGGCTACTTTAGTCAAAGGACTACTTCATATTTTTTTACAGCAACTGCTTGATTTGGGACAATTTCATTAACATTATTCATCCAACAAGTTGTCGGGTCTGACAACTTTCCTTGGTTTCGATTGGTCAGACAGGGTCCATGGTCAGACTGTTACTATGGTACATTGTAATTGTCAGATAAAATATGAGACAAGTCTTTCATGAAATGCTCCCCAGTTCCTCGTATGTTTTTCTCCCCTTGTCTCTCTCTCTCTAGCTACCACATTCAAAGCATACAAGGTCGGGAAGGTAGATTTTACATATGAATAATATAGGCATAACAGGCATCTAGGCCTACACACAGTGGTGTACCATGGGTCATGGCATTGGGGGAGGGGCACCAGCAAAAATTTTGAGTCATTTAGTGAGCACGCGAAGAGCACTCAGTTGCTAGGTATACTGACCTAATAGAGACATTTTAAGGACAGTGACATTAAACTGATATGTATCTCACTGATCGAATGCGAAGCGCGAGCTGAAAATTGTATTCAGACCTAAAAAGGGACATCATAAGCAAATTTTTGTTATCATGATACGTACCTGTCTCGCTAAACAAACATTACAAGCCTGAAGCGTGAGCTAAAATTTTTGTACAAACAGCGACATTTTAAGAACTGTATTTTAGGAATCAATTAAGAATATCTCACCATACTCATCTAATGCGAGTGCCAAGCACTTGCTGATTTTGTTTGAATTACATTTGAACACAGGACACACTTGTGGTCATTGTAATCAAGATTAACAATTACATCTCACTAAAATCAAATATTGAGAGCACAAGCTGAAAATTTAGGAAATTCAGACCTGAAGAGGGGCATTTTAAGACTTCACAAAGACCATACGTATTTCACTAATCAAATGATGCGAGCGCAAAGTGCGAGCTGAAATTTTTGATATTCAGATCAGAAAAAGGGACATTTTAAGGACTGATTTTAGGAATTCATGAAGAGCAGACATATTTCACCAATCTACTAATACGAACAAACGTACATGTATAAGCACGGACAGGAAATGTTTTATATTAAAGACCTTAAAAAGGGGCAATAAGTCACTTTAAGTAGTCATGAAAAAGAGGCATACGTCACTACATAAAACAATTAAAAACCCTAAGTGTGAGGAAATATATTTGGTGTATATTGACTTGATTCGACAATGTCAGGTCTCTCAAATATACTTGAAAACTGGTGTTCCAAAACTTTTTTTTAATCTATTATATCTCTAAACAGACAATGCGAGCACCAGGAGCAATGATAAGCCCTGAGCAAATTATGTTTCATCAAGTTATAAAAAAAAAGTTTATGTAAAATATACAGCAACATAAGAAATTATAATACGTTTCTCTTCCTTTCTCCCTCTTTTTCTCCTCTTCCCCGTTTTTTTTTTTGCCAGCTGATAGTTACGCCACTGCCTACACAATTAACATGATTAAGCCAGTCACTATGTGAAAAAGAATAGATGAAGAGTAAAATACTTTTATCAGGCAATCGCCACAGAACTCCACAATCAGATGAAACAGAAGGTTGATATTGTTTACATTTTTAACTGTGCATCCAAAAATGCCCAATCCTACATTCATAACAAGAAATATGTACTATGTGCAATACTCCCGTGCAATACTCAGCTGTCTCAACAATTATTAATATATATGCATCTCCATTTTAAAGTACAACTTCCTTTTCTCTCTCTCTTTATTAATGTTGTTACAATGTTGTCAAACCACATTTACAGCAACTCGGCTCGTTTGCACATTGCTTCATCATGTCAAGGACACAATACATCGCCGTCCTTGAATAAGGACAACACATTAAACACGAACAGTATTCTCTTGCGCACTTTATTTCTCGGTTCTGGGATCGATTTATAGTCTGGATCTAGAGCCTGCCTCGATCATGACATATGAAGTAAATTGTAAGATTCAAAGCAATTATAAACCTATTGACTTATTATGTTACCACACTCACCGAACTTAAACTTCGACATCTTGACTTTCCACCGATTCGCCAATCCGCTAGGAATAGTAGGATGCCTTCTTTCAATTCAAAACTTGTAGTAGTAGTACTAGTACAGCTTGTCTGATAATGAGCAAGGGAGAGTGACCGCCTAAATTCAGAAACCAAGAAAAATCACGCAGTTCCACAGACGGAAGAATAAATGTTCAAATTATTTCTCTCTGGTCTGATTCTGTACATCTAGGGAGCATAGAGTCGAAAAGATTTTAGTATTTTGCATTTCAGTTTCACCACGGTGACGGTGCATCCATCTCAGAACGTCTCTCACTTTTCTTGGCCGACTTTTCAGGTCAAGCTCGCTCCAGCAGATTTTATGGTACTCTCTCCGAGCTTGAGTGAGCACCCACCACCCCCATCCGTTTACCGCTGTCAAAATCCACTAATTGCGAGGATATCGATGAAGACGTGTCCATTTTCAACGGAAATATCCTTTGAAATTTACACTTTTTTAGTTTATATTATTTCATCCTGGTATTTTTATTCGATTTAAATATATGATTAGATTGCTAGTTTGTGCGTATATGCCCTTTTTAAAAATATTTTTTTTGTGTGTATTTACATTTCGAACAATTTATTTTTCGCTCATCGTCCCTCAATTCTTCGACACCCCCTTATCAGAGCGCAAATGAATCCGACCAGTCGGTTTCGAGTCGTATAATCATGGCCCGAAAGGTTGTGTTGAGGTCAATTCCCTATTACGTAAGCTTACGTAAAAGCCTTACGCTCGGTTAACGCAGAGTGAACCTGGCATAGTCTTGAAATGCAGGCTGCTATTCAAGAAATGTGAACCTACTACCGACTGGTCTAGCCAGGGAATTTTACTTCACATCTATAGCAAACCGACGGCGAAATGATATCCCAGTATGTTTTGATAGGCGGTGAGCAAAGTGTCATTATTTTTTTCTTTTTTCAATGGGAAAATATATAGATTCAAGACTCAGAGCTTTATCTACTTTTCTTCCTCATCCACTATTCTTCTTCCTTTCTCGACAAAGCCATGCACCTTGGCTTCTGCCCGGGGGGGGGGGCGGAGCAAAGTTGAAAGGGGGAGGGGGCACAGGGAAAAAGACACCTTTTCTTTCAAAAAGGGCAATATCAAACATGGCCTTATGCATAAATTTTTCATTGGGGGGGGGCAGCACGTATAATTTTTTTTTGAAAAAAAAAACTTGAAAGCGAGGCGCGTTTGCATTTGAAATTGATGGATTTTGTGCATACTTTTGCTGAATTTTGTGAAATTTGCAGTAGAAAATGTAAGTTTCAAAATTTCGGGGGGGGGGCAACTTATCTGATATGGAGAACAGGCACCTATGAGAAGGCAAAAAGGCACTCGTTAACACATAAAACAGGTTCTTCTTAGTTGAAAGGGGTACAGAACGCGTTCGTGGGGGGCACTTTCCTTAGGTAAACAGGGGCACTGAACGATACGAGAAAGCAAATGGGCACTTGCTCGGAAATAAAACGGGTCCTTCTCAGGTGAAAGAGGCACAGAACACGTCAATGAGGAGGCATTTTTTGAGAAAAAAATGGCACTAAAATTATACTAGAAAGGGCACTTCGGGACACCCGTAAAACGGGTCCTCTTCCGATGAAAGGGGCACAGTACACGTTCATGAGGGGAGGGGGGCATTTTTCTTGCGTTAAAAAGGGCACCTTTTCAGTGATTTAAAAAGTGGGGGAAGCGATTTTGCCCCTCCCTGCATATCATCATCATCATCAACGCCGTCATCATTATCAGCATCATCATCATCAACACCGCCATCATTATATCATATTACACCGAGTTTTTTTTACCTGAGGACTGCTAAGAAAGCACGAATGCCTGTGAGCAAGCAACCAGGGGACTTACGGCTTAAGGTCATCTCCGAGGGTCCTGGTAATGAGGATAAATGCCTTACCAAAATCATCGTCATCATCATCACCACCACCACCACCATCATCATCATCACTATCGTCACCATCATCATCATCACCACCAACGCCATCATCACCAAATATTTTAAAAAGCAAATTCTAATATAAGTAATGTATTTTGAACTCCTATTTCAATTGAAATCTGCTATAGATTGCTATGTTGTATAATAGATCGTACAGGATAGCGACATACCGATATCTAATAAAAAAGGAGAATTTTAAAAATATCGTCTGATTGTATTGAACATCAAATTGGGCCAACACTATTGAAATTTCGTATTGCATGTATTGTTTTACTGAAAGTGAGACTATTGAACAGATACACACAAACACCAATTTTTCATAATTTCTATGCACGTCCACATGATTTGAAGAAAAGATGTGATGACATTTTTGCCGGGTTATTGCCAATTCGCCTAATGCCAATTCGTCCAATTGCCAACTCGTCTACTATCATTTGATCTACCATCAGTACGTCCACTCACCACGTGGTCTACTTTCATTTAATTTAATGCCATTCCGGCTATAACCAGTTGGTCCAACTGCCATTTAGTCTACCATTTGGTCTAATTGGAGTAAATTGTGCAAAATGAGTGAAAAGAAAATGGTTATTTATTACACCAACTGCATTTATTAGACAAAATGGTCATAGAATAACTGGTGATTAGACGAAATGATTGGAGCAAATGGTTATTAATATTTATTGGACCAAATGGTTGTTAGACGAAATGTTGATGGACGGACATGTGGTGAGTGGACGTGTTAGCAGTGGACGAATTGGCAATTTACAATTTTTGAGGTTCTTGTTATTGTTGGTTGGGTTCAGGCTTCTTGCAATAGAAACCGATATGTGAGTCCAAACTCCTTCTATCGCAACCAGATACAATCAAATCAAATGAAGCACAGAATAATAAAAGCGGTTACACGGTCAACGATTTTTTTTAATTTAAACTTATTCAAATCAATATCTTTTATATTCATATCAAAATACAATAAATTAGACTTGATGTGAAAGAGAGTTATGTATATAATCACTTGACAACAAATTAGGTAAATGGTCGTAACTTGTATTTTGTAAAGGGGTTTAAAGACTTATATACAGTGCGTATCAAAAAAGTTTACACTTTGAAAAAACCCTGGGAATTCAGAAATATACAACATGTGGGTAATATTTTCACATGTAATTGTGGGTCTCATCTATCTAATGAAAGTTACAATTTTGACAGAATCTTACACTTGAGTGAGCACTGTCCATTGTTGTATAGCTCGCGGAAATCTGTTTGCGAAGAAATGCTCGTTTTCACGCTGTGTCAATCTCGGGGGGGGGGGGCACTTCCATTCACGAGTGGATACCATGCGCGACCATGGGGTCTCGAAAAGCACCCTAAACACGTAATTTCCATATTCTGAAAATGCACCCCTTAACAAGTATTGGCGTGTGAAACCCTACCCTTAACAATTATTGGAAACAAATCGATACTCTTGGCAAATATTCCCTGAAATGAACCCCTAAACAAGTACATGAATGTTTTATTGTTACGGGTCCTTTGGTTGTCGGCTTTACCTTATTTGGTTTAGTACGACCCCACCTTCTACACCTCGCGTAAATAGGACTCTAAACCCCGGGGGGGCCACTTACATTGACGAGTGGATACCATGCGCGACCAAAAAAACACGTAAAAAGGATGTCCTTTTCACGATAGGGCACGTTACGTACGTAACGTGAAAAGGGTGTCAAAAACACAAAAATAGTGAAAAAAGGGTATCTATTTCGCTAGGAAAATTACGTGTTTAGGGTCGAATTTGCGGGGATGATAAAACAAAATTAAAATGTTTTATAAAGGATGTCCTTTTTGCCCCAACACTACGTGTTTAGAGTCCTATTTGCGCGAGGTGTAGAAGGTGGGGTCGTACTAAACCAAATAAGGTAAAGCCGACAACCAAAGGACCCGTAACAATAAAACATTCCTGTACTTGTTTAGGGGTTCATTTCAGGGAATATTTGCCAAGAGTATCGTTTTTGTTTCCAATACTTGTTAAGGGTAGGGTTTCACACGCCAATACTTGTTAAGGGATGCATTTTCAGAATATGGAAATTACGTGTTTAGGGTGCTTTTCGAGATCCCATGGTCGCGCATGGTATCCACTCGTGAATGGAAGTGGCCCCCCCGGGCTCTAAACACGTAGTGTTGGGGCAAAAGGACATCCTTTATAAAACATTTTAATTTTGTTTTATCATCCCCGCAAATTCGACCCTAAACACGTAATTTTCCTAGCGAAATAGATACCCTTTTTCATTATTTTTGTGTTTTTGACACCCTTTTCACGTTACGTACGTAACGTGCCCTATCGTGAAAAGGACATCCTTTTTACGTGTTTTTTTGGTCGCGCATGGTATCCACTCGTCAATGTAAGTGGCCCCCCCCGGGGTGTCAATGGGAAAGGGCGAAATCAACTTAGCCTGCGACACATTTCTCATATATTTCCCTTGCACTTTTAGTCAATTGAAATAAACATGATAAAACGGATACATTCAAGCATTTTATAACAATTTTGCCACCCAAATTGAAATTTCAACACTTAGTAAGAACAACCTTTACCCTCATTTGTGCCAGCTGGATCTGAGGACATAACACATAATTATCTGCACAAAGGTTTATACACAGCAAAAACTGTGGTGTTAACCGGTGCATATAGAGGACCACACCACTTATTTTACACCGGTGTTCAATTCGTGGTGTTAGTTTTACACCTATAGGTGTTATTACAACACCTATGGTTTTACATTTACACTTTTTGGTGTTATGTTCAATCTATAGGGTGTTATTTTAACACCTCAGGGTGTGGTCCTCTATTAATACCAATTGGTGTCAGTTTTAACACCACCGTTTTTCTTATTTCGTTTATTCATCTCACTAATGAACTCGCTGTTCATCCAAGGACAGACTTTAGACCGAACTCGTATTTTCTTCCTTCATGTCCTTAGAGTATGTTTGTTTACATGAATTGAACTAAATTTATTATTAGAGTATCACTGCCATGGCATTCGCCAATATTTGGTTAATAACAAAAAATACAAGGTAATACAAAACAAATATACAATTTGATGAATACAAGCAGATTAATAAAAACATGACATTGTTTCGTTAAAAACTTAAGTCTACTTCCATGGCATGATCACAGAAAAGAGGGATATTCATGCAGGGGAGAAAGGGAGAGTGTGTGAGAGAGAGACATAAGTCATATCTTAATAGCCAAGCTTCTTCTACATCGGTTGTATAAAAGATAAATTTAAAAGGTAAATATTTTATAGCAATATAGGTATATTTACCCAGGGAAGCCAGTTCAGTTCTGAAAACTGTTCTCCAAGCGGGCCCTGCTATCATTATTACCCTGGCTTTAGCTGGGCTTCTCAAGCATTTAAGGAATTTCTTCCCACCGGGTACCCATTCAACTCACCTGGGTTGAGTGCAGCATAATGTGGATAAATATCTTGCTGAATGAAATTACGCCATGGCTGGGATTTTGTATAGTGGAAATAAAATTGTCACGAGAAAAATGCAATTTTCATGACAGTCTGTTATTATCTGGATTTGATGTAAAATATACATTGAAAATTACGCACTTTTCACTAATTTAACAACTCCGAATGATTGTTCAATAGGTTTTGATGAATAAATATGAATAAACAGTTTTGTTTCGTTCCCTGGTAAAGGACAGCAATAGGTAGCGCTCTTGAGGTTTAAATTGATCCAGGGTCCGTGGCCGAGTGGTCTAAGGCGCCTGGCTATACATGGAAAGTCCAGGGTTCGATCCCCGGCCGCGGCACCTCTGCCCGTGAGTAAGGCATTTAATCTACAATGTTCTTTTATCATATTTTGAAATGAATGAAAATGCCAAATGCATTATTGGTAACTAGGTGTGCACTTGTTAAAAAAAGGTCCAGTGTCTTGAAAGCACTTGAAAAAGGGACAATCATTCTGGGGCCCGTCTTAAAAGAGTTGCGATTGTTGCGTTTGATTCGATCAATCACAACTATGGAAAGCCAGCAAAGTCAACATGTAAACATGCATGTTTGTTTAAAAATGTCTAGATATGAATGTATATACATAAATTCATTGATTTATTGACAATTTGATTTGTTCTCCTTTGTTTACAAAGGTAAAATTTCCTGTAGAAAAAAAATATGACACTGATGGATTTCCATGGAGTTACGATTGATTGGATCAATCGTAACTCTTTGAAAGACGGGGCCCTGGACTGGTTTTTCAGTGAGAGGCACCCCATACCAGCTACCATAGGCGTCGATCATGATGGGGGGGGGGGGCAGGGGGCGATCGCCCCACCAATGAAAATATTTCCGCTGATGTGTACAAATAAAATAAGATTGTTCTTTATTTTAAATTGTGGTCAAAATTTTCGCTTTTTAGATTGGAATACAAAAATTTTCAGCTCGCGCTTCGCGCTCGCATCATCTATATAGCAAAACCCCATAGTTTTCATGATTAAATAGGTGAATAGAATGTCCTATTTTTAGATCTGAACCTCAACAGAACTCCCGTTTCGATTTGCAATAATCTTTTCTTGGATATATATCTTGTTCTTTATCAAAAAACGTTCATTAAACATCTATTTTTTAAATCGAAATATCAACATTGTCAGCTCCCGCTTTGCGCTCGCATCTATTGTTCTTTTAGATACCCATTGGTACCAAAAAATGCTTAGAATATCAAGCTTTCAGGTCAGAATAGAAAGAAATTTCAGCTCGCTCTCGGCACTCGCATAATCTGTGTAGTGAGATACATGTATCTACCCTCCTCATGAGTTACAAACAGTACCTTTTTCCATGTCAGTATACTAAAAAAATTCAGCTCGCGCTTCGCGCTCGCATTAACTTGTTGGTGAGATATGTGTCTCTTTCTCATGAGTCATATAAATTTATATATATATATATATATGTATATATAGCGCCTTTGGAACGTTTTCATGATTTTGCACCCCCCCCCCATCTGAAAAATGGATCGACGCCCCTGCCCCTACTCGGATTGGAAAGGATAGGGATGTTTGGCCCGAAAATCAGATACCATACCCTTAAGAACTGAAGTTCTGCATTTTTTTTTTCCTTCGGTGTTGGGGTTGGAGATACAATGAAATGTGGTCATCGAGAACTGACACATAAAATGAAGGGCTTAGGAGCGAGGGAGAACGGGTTCAAGTTGGTCAGGAGTGAAAAGGTTACCGGTTCTACCAGTTATACGAGATTGCCCCCCTCCCCCCTCAAACATGAGGCCCATGTTCGTGTTTATCATGTTGACATGAAATCCATTGTGGATATATCGATCGTTATGAAATATTAAATTACTTATTCCTGTTTTTCAAGTGATTCTCTATACACAATCACTTGGACTACATTGCTTTAAAATCGCTATGTATAAGAACTTCAAAAATTAGGTAGAAGGGAATGAGAACAACATGGATCAATCCGATCATCTTAACTTCATTTCTGTAGCTCTCATATATCTTGAGTCAGGCCAATTCCAAACAATCCCTTTCAAATCATTTTGGAGTCCGTGTACCCCATTCAAGTTGGCTGTATAACAGTTGTTATACCACCACGCCCCTTTGTACTGAAAAGCACAATTACTCGTTCCGTCATTGTCGTAGGTTGAGAAGGCTTGTCCGTTGGCTGCATTTAGCCCTTCTCCTGCAGTACCGGTATATGATGAAAACCCGATTCGGTAGCTTTGTTGAAGATAGTAAATACATACATTAAATTGAAATTAGTATAAGACTATGTAGAACCTTAAAACAGTCATAATTCAAGATTGCGATTGAAGAGAAAATATAATGAAATTATGACTGATGTATCGCACCCGAGGATCGAAGTATCACCACTGTCATATTTACGCCCTACGTTGAAAAATGCTCCGTGTGTAAATATTTTGTAATTCATCAATGTTTTTGTAACGTTATTATATTTCATCTATTTTTTTTCAATTCATTCATTAATATCTTTGTTCATTTACTTTGAAAGAAATTCAAACAAGCATTACATTGAAAATATAATGAACATCAGAATAAAGGGGTACTCCGAGCATGGGCGGAAATCCCAGAGAGGACGTGTCCCCCCTACTCAAAATATTAGGGGGGACACAATATCAAATGCCCCCCATACTATTTTAGGTCTTTGGTGATGCTAAGAAATATATCACACAAAAAATGGAATTAAAACGTGCGTTTTGGGACGAGATGACCTTTTTTTTTGCTTGTCAAATATATTTTCGTCGAAATGACCTTAAATTTTAGATAATAGCCCTTTTTTTTGCTTGTCAAATTTTCCAGACCCTTGTCCCCCCTACTTTTTGGGAGAGATTTCCGCCCCTGACTCCTGGTTGAAAATAATTATATCTAAGTATATTTGTCTAGGGTAAAATTCACCGAGCAACACGACGAAAATTCATCGTTGTTTTTATGCGGATGTACATGTAAATGAATACCACTAGTCAAAATATATGAATAATTAAGACATCAAAGTTGGTGCTTATCTCATTAGATTTTAAACCACAATGTCACTTTAGTACAAAATGACCTTCCTCTGATCATGCGCAGAAAGGAACTACGAACTGGCTTATAGAGAAGACTTTATAGAGGTATTACACAATGATACTTCATTAATAAGCGTAATTTTGACAGCTTTTACAAAATGTAACATTTTCCATACACTCTCTTTATATATAATCATAACGAAGGAAAATTATAAGAACCTTACTTGGTGTTGGTACTTCCAATGCTAAAATTGCCATAATGAGCGTAGAGTTGATTGTTATTGTAATCAACCATATCGATTCTGAGTTCGACTCCATCTTTAGCAAGTAAGTAGAGTTGGTCTAGTCCCAACCAGTATTCGCCCTCGACGTCACCAAATCCACGAACATACTCGGTATAATTGCGGTAAAAATCCACAGATCCGTCATAACGTTTCTGCATGCATATCATTATTGTGAAGGATTTGATATGTGAAAAAAAAATTGTCGAATAGTGAGCGTGCAAGAGAAGGTTGAGTTCAGATACATTGGAATATTTCAGAAAATTGTGAGCGGGCTAAGCGAGCAAGTCTGAATAGAGCGAAAGTTCTTTAAAAAAAAGAAAAGAAAAGGAAAAGGAAAAAAGATGCGATTAAGCAAATATAATTATTGACCATCTTAATTGAACATAAACATCGGATAGATTCATATCACACCGAGAACCTATAGCGGAACGTACCTGGAAGATTGTCCACCCTCCGTTATCGGTGGTCATATCGCAGCAGACATCGGTCAGTCCCACACCGCTAGGAGAGATGGCATAGACACCACTTATTTGATTCCCCATTAAATAGAGCATCTTACACGAATTCACATCTGAAGTTCCCTTTGTTGTGGTTTCAGGTAAAGCCTCCGTAGAAGGAATTGTTGTAGTGTGTGACGAAGTTATAGTCGCATCGTCGGTCGTTTGTTCTGGTGGATTTGTTGAAGAGTCTGTCATTGGGGTCATTGCTTGTTCTGACGAAGCTTCAGTCATTTCAGTTGATCCACTGGATGAACTTTCTGGTGATGTTGTCGAACTTCCTCCACCAGGAGTTTCTTGGGGTGGTGATGCATCCATGGGAGTATCTATACGATTGATTATTATAGTATCGATACGTTTGACATAAAAGAAACAATTACCGATGGGGATTGTGTTGGGACAGAACTTCGTGTAGGAGAAACATTATAGCAAAACATGTCTGGTCCAGAAGAAACATTGATAGTAGTACCATTCTCGATGAGCAGTGGCGGACCGTGACCCGGAGGAGACAAAGCATTGGGGGCACAGCATTGTTCACAAACAATGCTGTCCCCCCCATGCTTTGTCTCCGCCGGGTCACGGTCCGCTACTGTCGATGAGACATTAAAGAAACAATAAAAAAAACAAGATCCATGGTTCAAGAAATGGAAGAAAACTGCACAGGATTGGGTCAATAAAAATCGTGCAAAATCGCGCTACCAAACTGCAAAAGAGATAGTAAGAATGCACGATCTGAAATAAAGGACAAACGAGGAAAATCATTATGGAAGTGTTATCAGACCCTATCACTTTAACCATGGAGCTATTACAGATAAACATGGTCCACGGAATCGAAAAGGGGGTGGGGGCTGGGGGGCTTGTTTTACCATTGGTCGTAGGTTCTGATGGAGTAGTTGAAGAGCCTGACATTGCTTGTTCTGACGAAACTTCAGTTGATCCACTGGATGAAATTTCTGGCGAAGTTGTCGAACTTCCTCCATCGAGAGTTTCTAGTGGTGGCGATGTATCCGTAGGAGTCTCTACGGTATTGGTATGATAATATAAAGACGATATAATAATGCTAATTAAAAAAAATATTTACGGATGGTGATTGTATTTGGGACAGAACTTCCTGTAGTAGAAACATGAGACACATGATCATCATGATGATGGAAGAGAGCAAAAAACATAAACGAATCCGGTCTGGTCGGCCTTTATAGAAGATAGTGTAAAGGCACATATAAGTACTTTTCTCGATAAGACATTTACGAAACACTGTAAAACACGGTCCATGGTTCAAGAAGAGGAAGCAGAATGCTAGGATGCAGCCGGATGCAGTCAATACGAATATCATGGACCTATTCCATGATAATATGAATCGTAAAATCGCTCTTTGCAAAATATACAGTAGGAAAGAACGATCAGAAATAAAGGACCAACAATTTAAGGGGAAACAGTTTATAATGAACCAATGAAGCCTTTAATTAACCAGACACTTTCACAACGCAAAAATGACCATGATTGCGATTTTGTGCATGTAATTCTGCCCCCTTCAAAAACCGTTCCACTGCCAATGAATAACATATAGGCCTACATACGTTTGCGTATTTGGTGCAATAAAAGCAATTTGCTCGGTTACAGTACTGTATAGCATTATAGATACGGGAGGAAGATGCGCCAAATGGCTCGAGGGAACCGGTCATAATTACAGGCCTACCCATCTATAGAAAGTTGAAATGAGCAACTATAATCCAAATAGCCTGGCAAATATTTTTATTTCCATCCTATTCACCAAATGTAATTATTTAGATACAATACCACCCCTAAGCTTACAATAATGATTGTGCGAAATCTTATGACATAAGGGAACATAATTAGGCCTATAGGTCCAAAATATCTGTAGAAGATCGTTTTATGCACCCCGGGTTATGCACTCACCATTTCTTTTTGGTAAAACACAGACAAAATGGCGCCAAGAGGGGAGTTTTATTCCCAGAGCTGGTTCACGATTGTTTGAGGTTGATGCTAATTTTGGAATGAGTTGAATCGATCTCCCTCCAGATAGAGTGATGTTCTTACATGATAAAAGGTCTGGGTCGCAAAGCTCTCTTAATTCAGCAACTGTATTGTAAAAAAAATCGACAAGACGTTTATGCGTTTCCCAGAATATTTCTTTGAAACATGTTAAATATGTACTAAAGTATGAACCCAACTGGAAGTTACAAAAAATAAAAGATAAAAGTGGGATCACAGGATCTATGATCATTCCGAGTCATACTTTAATGTTGAAAATATAGTAAGGACTGGCTATATGTTATAAGACCACATCACATTCTCTTCACATAGATTATACCGCGATTTATAAATCGTAAAAATATTATAAAAAGAAAGTGTATTATTAAAATCAGGGTCACTTTACATTTTTATTGATATTGATATTCTGATTATTATATCTTAGTTATTTTTTCTATGTTTTTTTTCTTTTTTGTCTACAATAATTATGTGATCTGTTTTGTTTGTAATCATGACAATCAATACAAATTTAAAAAAAATAGGGTCAAATTATCAAATTCAAACTTACCACCATGAACGAGACTCACTGGAATGAGGAACAGGAAAATAGGCAGACTCTGTGATGAGCATACGACAGACTGAATGAAGCAAAAAGAGTTATCAATCAAGAATTCCATGACGATTATGATGGACGTAACTGAAAACAAAATCAATTTTCCCTAAATAAATCAAACATTAAAAAAAAATAAGGACTTGTTATCAAGAGTGTATTATAGCTTGCTTACAAAGCTACATGTGACAGAAAGAGAGAGGGGGGGAGAGAGAGAAAGAAAAGGAGAGGGGGGGGGGGGGGGAGAAAATGGAGAGGGGGAGAGAGAGAAAGAAAGAGAGACGGGGAGGGGAGGGCATCGAGGGGGGTGACAATACATGAGTGCAACATTTACAGGCAACTGTTTTAGTTCATTTTTTTCATTGACCAAGAAAGGAAATGGAAAATTGACCTACAGAGTAACAGTAAACATCATGAAACCGTATTATTTTGTGTCCATGATAAATTATGACGGTTATGGAATCTGCGATAATGGTAATAATGATAATAATAGAAAATATAAGCTTACCATGATTACTGATGTTTTTCATGCACCGAGTCCTGAGAAAAGGAAATCCAATAGTTTCGTAAAATGTGAAAGAGGTATAGTTCCCCTCTCAGAAGAATTTGTTCATCTGAATGTACCGTTTTTACCGTGATGATATCAACAATTTATACTGCCTCCCATCGGCTGAATGGGAGAATAATGCCATCGAGCCAAGGACGTTTGCATGAAGGACATAATTATTATAGCTTTCACAAAGAAGTTCATGAATATTATATTTTTCCCGCAATTTCTGGCCTTTGCTATTGATGCTCATCAAATTGGTACATTATAATATGAATATTATATGATATATATTGTCGTGATGGTATGAACGATAATTGTGAACTTTATTTAAAGGTCCGCTTAATTATGGAAACTATTGCTCAAGTTTACCGAGGATTAGAGTCATATTATGTGCACTCTGGCAAAAAAAAATGCCTTAGATTTTGTTGAATGGGGTAGGCCCTTTACATAACTCTGACATAGTAATTAGTTTGATTAGTTTCAGCTTATATTTCGAGGTTGTTTCGAGAAAAGACATGCAATTTGCAAATTGGGTCACTTTAAATAGGTCGAACAATATCAGATCAGTCGTGGCAATCGCATTGATCGTAGAAAATGTTTGAATGGTTCAAAAATTTCCGCGATCTGTTACGAAAGCTTATCGTGACTTTTGTATCGCACGACAGTGGGAACGACTCGAGGTATTAGCCATTAATGCAACTATCCAGCGTTCAGCAACTAATAAAATGCTTGTGAAAGAGACACAAATACAATTGGAGCAAACCTCGTCTGACATACGGCATCTCCTTTTCATTTTACAGAAAATAGATGAAATAAAATAAGGGCTTTTCATCAAATGGAAATAACCTCAACTAAACCAACAGGTGTACAATTACCAAATAAGGTTATCCATTTGATTTAACCCACCCCTATCAGATGAAATTTCGTATTATATGTGCAATATAAAAATGTGTAATGTGTTATAAAAAAAAAATCAATTAAACAGAGTATAAAAGTGGAGGTGCCGTAGCCGAGTGGTCTAAGGCGCCTGGCTATACGTGGAAAGTCCGGGGTTCGATCCCCGGCCGCGGCACCTATATGAGCAAGGCATTTATTCTACAATGCTCTTTTATCCTGCTTTCAAATAAATTGAAATGCTATATGCATATACTGGTAACTATGTGTGCTCTAGTTTAAAAAAAATACTAGTAACTGATATTTTTTCCGACGTGAAAATGAAAGTAATGATTTTATTAAAAAAAAACCAAGTGCACACCTTGTTACCAATACTGCATACAGCATTTTCATTTATATGACAACAGGATAAAAGAGCGTAGATTAATTACATGACTTGCTCACGGGCCGGGGATCGAACCCCGGACTTTCCATCTATAGCCAGCGCCTATAAGGCGACCGCACACCCAGAAGGAAAAACCTATAAGACCAGTAATTTTTTTTACTGGTTTCCAGGATAATTATACTGGTTTCCAGTATATTTTTACTGGGCCAGTTCATTTTTAACTGGACCAATAAAAATCAACTGGAGACCAGTTCCAACAATTGCATTCCAGTTGAAGCAATTAGTAATACCAGTTAAATTGTTTTTCATTAAACTGGTGTTACTGGTCCAATAAATGGTTTCCAGTAGATTTTTACTGGTTTCCAGTATATGTTACTGGACCAGTTGATTTTTAACTGGACCAGTAAAAATGAACTGGAGACCAATTCAAACAATTGCATTCTGGTTACTGGTCCAATAAATAATGACTTTCAAGTCAGATCATTTAACAAATTATGAAAAATGAATCTTACAATTCAGAGAAAGTTATTATCGTTATCATTGTTATAATCATTGCTCTTATGATTATCACAATTATTATTATTATGATCATTCTTGTAATCATTCTTATTACTATTATTATTATTGTAATTATTATTATTAATAATATTATCATAATTATCAATTATTGATATTATAATTAAAATAATTATGTCCTCTAATTATGATTAAGATCAAAGCAAGATGTATTCCTCTGATATATAGTCAACTGGTCTAAAGTAATTCAATGTTTGAAATTAAACTGGTCAAGACCAGTAATACCAGTAATTCTGATGATGCTGATCACGTGGTTTACCTCATTTGCATATTTCCTGTTTTTTAAAGAAAAATCAGGATTTATAATGGAATATCTTTGCAAAAGCACTCAACGTTGTTTGAAAACCTTCAAAATAATTGTGTGAACTAATTCACAATGAAAATGTGTAATTTTATACATCACATTCAAAATAACAGCAGAAAGATTAATTTACTAACCATCTTTTCCATCACATTTCACTGGCCATAGTATATAACAAACCAAATGCATGTAATAAACTGATCCAGTAAGACCAGTACGAGGGCCAGTTCGACCAGTTTGAGGACCAGTGAGACCAGTATGACGACCAGTGAGACCAGTAACAACCACCAGAAACAAGACCAGTATAAAATTCCAGTACTTCAAGACCAGTTTAATTTTTAACTGGACCAGTAAAATTTTAACTGGACCAGTATGACCAGTTAGACCAGTAAACCGATGTTCCAATTTCCAGAGTTACCAGTTAAAATTATACTGGTCTAACTGGTCCAGTGGAACTGGTTTTTTCCTTCTGGGCACCTTACGATTCGTCTGCGACTCAATTTTGGAAATAACTTAGTATAATTTGATGCTAATATTGAGACTTGGAATATCTTACTGTGTAAGGTTTGAAATCATCGTACGAATACCTATGTTAGCTATCATCTTTCTTAGAATGAAAGCAGATTTAATATCATAGAGATTTACATAGGCCTATGCTTAATATCCAGTCGTAGACGTAGTGACGTCATAGCAGTCGATTTGATACTAATTTGGCCTTTACACCAAAATAAAGGCTTGCAATCTTTAAAATGATTATATTAGTATTATTTCAATTAATTATAACCTAAAATAAAATGATATGTTCCATTCATGTTTCAGAAAATGAACAAAATGCGATTTGTTCCAAAATCGGATCGCGAACAGTCGCAAGGTACCGCCGTACGTTGGATTAAAAAAAGGTACCGTAATTTGTCTCCATCTACGGCATGGCAGCTGTCAGCTAATTAAAGGGTCGATGAAAAGATGGCGACTTTGTCGCTCCCTTCCGCTGTTCCTGAGCAAAATGGGGGAATTAAATCACTTAACGGTAAGTTTACAGCATTTTATTTTATTTTTTTTGACGGTTATCTTAGAGTGCCATTTTGAAGTATTTGGTTTGTTATTTTGTTTGATTTTCATCAAATAATTGCTATAGTATTTAGAATCTCTACCGTCCTTACCTAGCTGGAGAGTGGAAGCGTCTGACTATTATTATTAAACTTTAAAGACGGAGTCTGGCTAGGCCTACGGTACGGGCTACGGTACCGTAGCGTAGGCCTAGGTCCCTAGAATAGAATTAACTAGAAGGAATCCCCCCGGTAAGGTACCGTACCGTAACTAGCCTGGAGGCGTTTGGGGAGTGAAGTCTCTACCTACATGTATGTAGCTAGACCAAAAGCTTCGGGCTCTGTATGTTGGTTGTTCAGCTGAACTCCGTTGGCTTCATTCACCAAATACAGAGACCGAAGTTCTAGCGCGATCTGTACAGGGACTCAATGGCCATATGTTTATGTACTTAAGATCGGATAAAACGGGGAAGTGAATTTGCGCGACAGCCGAGGTAAGTCACTGTTTTTGTTCCTTTTAACTTGATTTTTCTCAGTTTTTGGCAATTAATGTCAAGAGGGAATATTAATTTGCATTTTGTTCGCGGTAACTTTCAAAATTTTTATTCATTAAAGACAAAAATTGAAGCGCCCCGACGGGGGGATTTTGCATTGCAAGTCCCCTAATGGTGGCTGCACGCTAGCGAGCCATCTGTGTATGAGGAGAAATTAGAAAAAAAAATGTTTAAAAACTCCTCGAAACAGACGGTTGCCAGCTGTCTATATGTAGCAAGACAGCTGGCAGCCGTCTGATTCGAGGAGTTTTTTAACATATTTTAAAAAATTTCTCTGTAGGCCTACACAGACGGCTCGCTGTCGTGTAACCCAGGCCAGGGAACTCCCGCCTGCGGCCTCGTAGCGGGCGGGAGCCCAGGACCTTACGTGCAATTTGGCATACTCACCTGACAAGCCTGAAGTATCATTTTTATGGTCAAAATCATTCTAATAAAAATTTAAAACAGAAATCAAGCACTTCCTACCACGATTATATGGATGAAGGTCTAACGAGTGGCAGTTTCCTGACATCTGGGCACAAACTGGAACCTCAAAAAAACGAAAAGTTCTCTCCTACCCCCGTCTCGATCGGCCATTTTTGTTATGAATCGCTACGTGGGCGGGAGTTCCCTGGGTTAGCTGTCGTGCAGCCACCATTAGGGGACTTGCAATGCAAAATCCCCCGTCGGGGCTCTTCAATTTTTGTCTTTAAATGAATAAAAATTTTGAAAGATAACACGAACAAAATGCAAAGTAATATTCCCGCTTGGAATTAATTGCCATAAAACTGAGAAAAATCAAGTTAAAAGGAACAAAAACAGTGACTTACCTCGGCTGTCGCGCAAATTCACTTCCCCGTTTTATCCGATCTTAAGTACATAAACATATGGCCATTGAGTCCCCTGTACAGATCGCGCTAGAACTTCGGTCTCTGTATTTGGTGAGTGAAGCCAACGGAGTTCAGCTGAAAAACCAACAATAACAGAGACCGAAGCTTTTGGTCTAGTATGTACCGTAGTCACTCCCCTAACGCCTGGCGCTGGAATACATAGGCTCCCATGTACCGAGGGAAAAGGCAACTATACAAATGCACCAAACTGCTAGTTATGTTTAGAATCTGAGGTTAATACTTCTGGCCCCAGAAAGAGTTGCAGAAAGAGTTGCGTTTAAACGCAAGTCAAAAAATAAATCGCAAGTCCCAAATGCGCGCTGTTGATTGGTTGAAAATCAAGTTGTGCAAGATTTTTAGAGTTGCGATTGATTGCAACTCTTTCTGCAACGGGCCCCTGGGGCCCGTTGACGAAAGAGTTGCATGGGTAAAATATCGGTTGGCAACGTTTGGCAAGTTATGGTTAAAAAATATCACAGAAATGCAATGAAAAAACAAAAGTAGAAGAGAGTTTACTTACATTTGTTGTCATCGCCATCTTTGATCCATTGTTAATGCAACCTAGTTACATGACGCGTATAGAGGGTGGCAAAATCATGAGCGTTGCCGCCCTTTATACGTGTCACGTAACTAGGTTGCATTAACAATGGATCAAAGATGGCGATGACAACAAATGTGAGTAAACTCTCTTCTACTTTTGTTTTTTGGCTTTGGCTTCCATCGTATGGGTCAATGACCAGGAAGACCTGGCTTCGTATGAGAGTTAGCTTACGTTAGTAAATGATTTTTACTCTCTAGAAGCCGCCTGGGCCCCGTTTCTCAACACCGTCATAAGTCTAACTTCTTGACTAAATCGGAGATAGTGACCTACTTGTCCGCTAACTGTTTCACGAAGCCCTCTTTACCAAGATCGGGTACAACAACCTCACTAAATATTTATGACCCCTCCGAACCTGTCATAACTACTTTCTTAATGACGTATGGCATCACGTGGGTAGACTATGACATGCAGAAGTGCCTAGAAATTTTGCAATTATAATCTTACGTAATCAATCATAGAGGTTGAAATTACATCACAAAAACAAGTGGGTTAATGCATTCAATGATAATTGTAATACAATGAAACTACATGTATGAAAACTGTTGGTAAGATGCCATAAAACCATTCATTTTGAAGTAGTAAAATGATTTAATCGATAAAGATTCTACCACGTCAGGCCATCCATAACTGAACTCGTATTTGTTGTTTTCAGACCCCTATTAACCGTTGGGTAAATTCTATCTCTAATCCATGCATACAATTTGTCAAATATCGTATGTTTCGGTATCAATGATTAAAAATGTTTCATTGAACTACATTTTGATGACGTTTGGAATGGAAAAAGATTGATAATTATAAACCGTTATGGTTTACTTTCGTAAACTATCAAAATTGGATATCCCGGGGATACCCATCTCAACGTCCACAAGTGATTTTTTAGTCAAGAAATGAATTATTCATAATTTAATTTTCTCTGTTATTGAATGATCCAGTCTTCATGGTCTAAGTAGGTATGATGCTTAATTCACCTGTGCTATTTTGAAAAGATTTATTCCCAATTTATCACAATATTTGCAATTTTGTCATAATTTTTCTTTTTGAAAATTATGTTATTTCGTGACTAAGGCTACGTCTCGTCTGCACTTTTTACCGATAGTATCGATATCAAGGTATTCTAGTTAGGAAGCTTTTCGAGAAACAGGTTTAGTAAGATTGGAACTAACTCCATGGTTGGTGGATAAAGATATGACTAACTTGTCCATGTGTTGAGAAACGGGCCCCTGGCTACTTTTCCCTTGGTACGTGGGAGCCTACATGTACATGTATGTATTCCAGCGCCCGGTGTTAGGGGAGTGACTACGTAGGTGGAGACTTCACTCCCCAAACGCCTCCAGGCTAACTATAACAGGACACTAGCATGACTAGTATTCAACCCGGCATAATTCAAAGATTTTGACATATTCCCCAAAATACTTAGAAATATGGAATCTATCTTAATTTCATACCTATGTTATTTCCAGGGTAATCTGTTGTCGGTATTTTCTTTTTCAATCTGTCACTGTATGCGCGGAGGGTCGAATTATGCGGCGATGGCCTTTTGCACTGAATCAGTGAATGGCACTAGTATTCAACCTAGTGAGGATAGATAGCAAATCTCAAAAGGGATTAGATTGCTAAATTAGATCTAGATCTATGTACATGTAAGTCTCTGGCTTAGATTAATTCCCTGTTGTTTGGTCTCATCTCAAATGGTCTAGTCCATATTCGGATGAGACAAGGGCAGATTGAGAAACAGGGCCATCTTTCATCGCTAGGTTGAATACTAGTGCTGACGGATTGAATACTATTGCCAAAAATTGTCGCCATATAATTTGATCGCCCGCGCACACAGTCGACTGGTTGAAGAAAAAAATAACGGAAAAAGAATAACCAGCATTTTCTCTTTGAAATAAGACGTGTCTGAAATTCAGGTAAATTCTATATTTCTTTATATTTGAGGAATCTCTCAAAACGGGTTGAATACTAGTGCCCTTACGGTACGGTACTCTACGTAGGGTTACTCCCCACTGATTAGCCAGGCAGCTTCTTGAGAGTAAAAATCATTTACTAACGTAGGCTTACTCTCAATGAAGCCAGGTCTTCTCTCTCATTGACCCACACGACTGGAGCCAAAACCTGAAACTTTCACCCCCGAGATTTCTACTTCTAAAAGATCTAGCCCTAAATCATGTACATTGTACATGAAACTTCATTTCCGACATTTCTACGATCTCGTTATTTTTTAAACAAGAATTCATTAAAAAAATGAGAAAAATATTGTGAAAAGATTTAAGAGAGTAAAAAGAGACTTTTTACGCCGCCATCTTGTTTCTTTTGTTCTTCGCCAACGTTACCCGATGTATGCGTCTGTAATAAAGTTCGGGGTTCGATTCCCTGCTGCAGCACCTATGCCCGTGAGTAAAGCATTTAATCTACAAAGGTCTTTTATCTTGCTTTTAAATAAATGGAAATGCTAAAAATTGCTATATATGCATTATTGGTAACTACATTTAGTAGGTGTGCACTTGTTTAAAAAAAAAAGATTCTAAAATGGCGACATAAACAGACTGGGTAAGCTAACACTCGTGCTCTTATGTTTTTTCAAATTTAGTACTATTTATTTAATAAATATAATGCAATTTATTAGTAATGGGGTTTAATATGGTTTGGGCCCATTTACGTTAATTTGGGCTCCAAACGTAACAGACAAGTGTTGATTAGCCTGACTTTGACCGTGGGAATCTCATCCCTATACAGCAGGGGTTCTCAAACTGTTTCTTTGAAGGGCCAGGGTGAAGTGGATACAAAGAAAAAAATGTGCGCGAAGCGCAAAGACCATTGCGGTCGGGGTCCTATAGATGTTCACTTGTGCAATCTGGCCCTTATTTTGTGAGCATTTGATCCAACGAATTTATAACAATTTTATATGGAACGCAGGCAAAATTAGAAAATATTTCAAAATACAGCGAGAGTCAATTTTAATGATAACAAAATTGTAGAAATTTGTTAAAAGGAATCTAGATTGTACCTATGGTATTGGTGAGATAATGTCTTGAAGTATCATTTTTTTGGGTAGTCAAAGCCTTTGAATAGTAGAGGTCTGTTGTAGACTATAACAAGGATGTCAGTTTCCTAGTCACTTTCAATATGGGAAAGGTGACACTGTCAGCAACAAGTTGCTTGAATCTTGACAAAAAAGGTGTAATTGCCAGACAAAGGCACTGGTGCAAATGTTCACCGGTCAAGCAGGGGCCGCCGAAGTGGGGGGGATTCAGCACCCCATTTTTTTCAAAAACCATGTACAAAAACGTAAAAATTACCATTATGATTGTCATTTATTGCATGGTTAGTCACCCCCCCCCCCCCCACCCCCACTTTGAAAACCGTTCCGCTGCCCCTGTCATGGTACTTTGGTATGAGTTGTTTAAAATGTTCATTGGGGGAAATTCACTTTGGCACCTGTATGTAGATCCATACTCCACTAAACTTTGTTTAAAAGTCAAATTAATTTGACTGCCATAATACTTTTATTACGGTTAGGTCTGCATGGATAGACAATATTGAGCTATGTTTCATATTGTGATTTTAAAGTGATTTAAAAAAAAAAAATAGCAGTCTCGCGGGCCGGATTGAGAAGCTCCGCGGGCCGTAGTTTGAGAACCCCTGCTATACAGAGATAAATGGGATCCAATACCAGGCGTCATTGGGGAGTAAGCCCACAAAGTAAATGTTTTTTACTCCCCAGACGCCTCCAGGCTACTCTTCACTTAAAGCAAGAGAAGGGTTGATACATGTATAAACCCAATAAGACAAATGAACAGTGAGCAGTGGTTTGATACAGTCAGACCGCAGGTCCCTATGCTAATGAGCAAAAAGGCCAGATTCATCCAAATCATCTCGTGGCTGAATCCTCCTTGCAAGATCTTGTGATTCGTGAGATTTTCTTTCTCTAAGACTTTACCTGTTTTAACCTCAAGTTAAATGAAATATTGCACCATCAGATAGAGTAAAAGACTTTACAT
This sequence comes from Lytechinus variegatus, assembly GCF_018143015.1. NCBI lineage: Eukaryota > Metazoa > Echinodermata > Echinoidea > Temnopleuroida > Toxopneustidae > Lytechinus > Lytechinus variegatus. The sequence goes on along the minus strand of NC_054740.1, from coordinate 82,826,284 downwards.
GTACTCTCTCATATTGGTCATTTATTTTGTATATAATATTTTGTTAAATAAGTAAATTTCTGGCCTGAAAATGTGCCTCAAAACTGAATTTTCTTCCTCTGTTTTCTTTTGCAAATTGTGCAAAACTTTTTATTTTGAGCCTCAATGATATCTATATCACCATAAAGCTGAACTTCTGTACTTTCTCACAATGTCACTCTTGATATGCGGCACCTTTTAATCCGGTCAAGATCACACTTTTCCCACGAAGGTACAAAACGAGATTTCTGAAATTTTGTACAGTACTTGCATGAAATCCAGAGTCCTGATTGGCTGGATAAGGTTCACAGAACAACAGGCGCGGGTATTTGAGGAGATTACCACATGGGTAGTGTGACCTTCCCACAAACCCAGGCACTGAAACCGTTGAATTTTGCCATTGTGTGGTCTCTTTGACCAATCAGAGTGCAGTATTCTTGTTTTCAAACTGCTTTATGTACTTGGCAAATGAAAAGTGTGATCTTGACCCGATTAAACCAATTCTTATTTTGAAACCTATATCATTTCAAAGCATACATATTCAGCTTTATCATGATATAAAAATCATTTGGGCTCAAACAAAAATAAAGTGTGAAAAAAGCAGCTTTTGTCAAGTGAATATATTTATTTTGTAGCATATTTTAGATCAAAATTGTAACCTACATGTACATGTATATTACAAAATCTTTGAATAAATATAAACACATGACCTGAAAGAATGATTCTCCTTCTTTACAATGGTACCAAATTCATGAAATTCGATGCACAAGTAGAGCAGCAATGACCAAATGAAAAGAGGTGTTTTGGTCCGCATCAAGCTCATTAAATATGCAAAACGTCTCAAGTCATGAATATCACTTGGATGAAAGAAGCCACTTTCTTGGGACCTGCAGTCTGACTGGATATGGCGAGCGATTACTAATTAGAAACGCAGACGAGGGAATACATCGGGCGTTACTAGTGTACGTTCGTGTGCACTCCTCTGCTCTGGCCCTGGGTGTATATTTTGTCATTGTGTTGTTTTGTTAAGCCAGGGTTGATTCATTCGAGATTGCTCCACTTTGGCAAAAGCGTGATGAGGGACAATACACGAATGATAAACGTTTACCGCAGACTCAAGAGATGCGAATTCAAACAAATGACCAACAGTTTTTCAATTTGTTTTAAACATGTTCAAAATTTCCTCACGAATTTGAATAATCGCAGCTGTTAGTTCAGAAGGTGTACAAACCCATACACGAAGTAGTCTTGAGGACTCCATGATGATGTCTGTATCAATCTGACATAAATACTTCTTCATCACGGAGTCTTGAACAGTGCTTCATATACATGTAAAAGAACAGAGTAAACAAAGATGGATTTCCCTAGGAAATCCATCTTTTCATATAAACAGAATCGCATGAAATCGTTTTTTTTTATTAATTTTTACACAGGCTTCCTAATGCGTAGTAAGGTTTTAAAAATGGTCACTTAAAAATTATGAGAAATTAAGGTTTCTTACCAGACTGATGTCGCATAGACCCCTCGATCCACATGCACACAATGCAAATACAATGGCGTCGACCCTTGAACTGATTATTTATTACATGTACGTACTTCTGATACGCAATGTGGTTTTGAAGAACAATTTAAAGATAGAAATTATTATTTTACAAATACTTAAATTTATAACGTGATTATAAATAATTAGCACTATCATCTTGATTATTCATAATCACATTATGAGAGAGTAAAAATCATTTACTAATGTATGCTTACTCTCCACGAAACCACGGATTGCGTCCCATTCATGCACGTTTACCGTGAAAAAATCTGAAACTTTTGCCCCCGAGATTTCTACTCTCCTAAAAATCTAGCCCTAAATCATGTAAATGGGATACAACTTCATTTCCAACGTTTCTACGATATGGATTTCATTTTTAAACAAGAATTGATTTAAAAATCAAGAAAAATAAATACGTAGCGTCTGCCTACAGCTACAATTTGGTGTCTTTTAGGAGATTGGAAAATCGGTAATCCTCCCGATCCCTACAATAAACCCATTTCAATCTCTGGATCAATTAAAACCAGCATATTTGCTTGTGTGAATACTGATGTTTCTACTTAAAATTCTTTTGAACTGTTTGCATTTTTGCAGAAAATGGTAGTGACCATGATACTGTACTGCCGAATCTTATGCAGAAGCTACAGATGACAACTAAGCAGATCAAAGCATGGTCACATACAAGTCAAAAACTCAGACTTGCAATGGTAAGTAGATTGATTTTCGTAACTAGAAATTGCAGGAAGCAATGAATTTCTTCAAGAAGTCTTTTGATGGTGAGGCATCACTTTAATATCTGGAATATTGTCTTTAGTCATGTCCACCTTTCACTGCCCATGAACTGCCATGGAATACCGGTAGACACATGTCCCGTGTTATGGCCATATCCTCTTCTGTTTACATTTGAAAAACTTTAGTAGAATAATATAAGTCTTGTAGATTACACTGTGATGGTACAGATCTAGACAGATTTGAGTTTATTCTTAAAGGGGAATCCAGTCTTGTTCATAAAATGTTGTGACTTGAGGGCCGTCTGCACCATCCTGAGTTTTCAAATTAGCACGCTATTTCTGATCCAGCATATTTTCCCGATCTAAACAATCTCAAGATTATTTGCAATGGAGACGCAATTATTGCGCTAGTTCGTAGGATTAATCTCGAGATTGCAATCGCAAGTGAACTTGGGATTATTTGGAAAATAGTGCGCTATTTTACGACTTATCGCGTTAATTTGTAGGTGCAGACGCACTTGGGATTATTTTTCACGGCGTCAGACCACAATGCATCCATGCCTCGCTTGAGCAGGAATCGCTCTTCTTGCGATGGTGGAGACAGGGTTTCTTGAAGAGGGCCAATTGGGTTAAAATCTTGAGATTGAGCAAACTCGGGATGGTGCAGCACCACCTAAGTACATGTACCCATTCCCCTGGGGCAGTAATCTAAATATAACCCAGGTACGGTAGTACATGTATATTGTTTTATGTCCTCGTAAAACAAAAATATAAATTTGTATTGATTTTTTTTTTTTGGGGGGGGGAAACATGAAATTTTAGCTATTTTATGTATTGCAGTGCATGGAAGAGTAGTCCTTGCCTTATATCACTATGACATCACACACATGTATGGTTAATTTGAAGTCTCCATGGGTATAGTGATTACCAATATTTACAACTTTTCAAATTTTTACATATCAACATGTCTGATCTTTCTTTTTCCTCTAAAAACAGTTTTTATTTTGGTTGCATTCCGCTTTAACCCTAATTACATGAAGCCTGGGGGGGGGGGGGGCTGAATCAGCCCCCCCCATTGACATTTTTTGTGATACTCCATCGTGATGTATTTTTTTACCACATAGCTTGCTGACTTTTTACTTTCAAGTCTCATGCAACTTTTGCGACCAATATTGTGATCTCCGGGTATTCAATCCAAAATTACGCAACATTTCATAAGTGCATGTCAGACCCGAAATCATTCAAATTGTGTTTTTAGCCGAAGTTTATAAATGTATCACTATTTCTACTTTTGCTGGTTAAAGTCAATTGATTCCATATTGTTCCTGGTCAGAATGAAGTTGCTGACAATTTCCATTGAAAAAACAATGAAAACGAAAGTAACAAAAACAAAGAATGACAGAAGAAAATGAAAAAAACAATAAACTACATGCAATAATTGTGATGTTGATTTACATTGTGGTGAGAATCATACAAAGAGTGTGTGAATAAATGATGAGTAGTTTAGAGACCGTATTTAGGTAATTAGAGCAAATCTTTAATATTTTTCATAAATTGGTGTTGTGGACCGTTGTGGCCCAGTGGATTAGTCTCCGGACTTTGAAACAGAGGGTTGTGGGTTCAAATCCCAGCCATGGCTTAATTTACTTCAGCAGGAAATTTATCCACTTTGTGCTGCTCTCAACCCAAGTGAGGTGAATGGGTACCTGGCAGGAATTTATTCCTTGAAATACTGAGCGCTGGAAGCTAAATGTAGCTGCTTGAGCTGCAGCCAGGGTACTAGTTTTAATATCCAAGACCTTTGAAAGCGCATAGAGACGTTATTCATAATGTGTTATGCACTGTACAAGAATTGACTGTTATTATTATCATTAGCATACATGTACATGTAGTTACATTAGTAATGTGATTTTTCAAAGAATTTTTGTAGATTATGCCATGGGTAATGCACATGTCAATTTTCATTGCGATTGCACATTCAACAGCCGAGATCATGGTGGGGCTGAATTAGACCCACCCCCTTTCGCCCAGTCTATTTAGGGTTAAAGGGGAAGTTCACCCTGAAGAAAACTTTGTTGTGAAAATAGCAGAAAAAATAGTAAAAAATATTGGTGAAGGTTTGAGGAAAATCTGTTAAAGAGTAAGAAAGTTATTAGAGTTCAAAATTTTGGATTTGTGACGTCATAAACGAGCAGCTGCCCCATGTGTTATGTAATATAAAATGTATGAATTTCACATTTTGTATGGTTCCTGATGACTTAATTTTGTTTTCTTTTCATGATCGGGTGTGAAATGATTTGTCTATTGATATACAAAAGTTACAGTGAAAACCATTTTCAATTTTCTGAGAAAATGACATTTCATTGATTTTTTACCATTCGCTATGTAGGAATGCTGCTCGCATATGACGTCACAAATCAAAAAATTGAAATTCTAATAACTTTTTAATTATTTGATGAATTTTTCTCAAACCTTCGGCAATATTTTTACTGCTATTTTTACAATAAACTTTTTGTCAGGGTGAACTTCCCCTTTAAGTGCCAGTGCGGTAAGAACCACCTCTTGATTGTCCAGATATGATACAATCGGTATATCACTTATCGTTTACTGTTTGTTAAGTATACATTCCACTGTGTAATAGTACCACCAATATATGTGTTCGTTATACATGTACTGTGATGTTGAAGGAAAATGAAGAAACCCTTGAAACAGGATAGCTTGTGCAAAAACAAGAAAAATCAAAGAAATGGGTACCCGAAAGTTTGGGAAAAATGTAATGAATAATGAGCATCCTCCTATAGGCAATGCAACAAAGATGTGTGATGTCACATGTGAACAATTTTCCCATTTACTTTTCTATATACATGTATTTCCCTTAAATGCCTCTTTTATCACATCTATCAGTAGATCACATGTTCTTTATGTAGGAGGGCATGTACTAATACAGATTTTCAAAGAATACATTATGGATAAAGAGTAAAAATAAACATTTTCTGGGTCCATCAATGGCAAAGTTGTTCACATGTGACATCTCAAACATTTGTCGCATTGCCAATGGGAAGGATCTCCACAGCATTAGTGATCGCAATATTCAAATGCTCATATCTTTCTCATCATTTGTCCAATTTTTCTCAAACTTGCTTTGATCTTATTCTTTGATTTTTCTAATTCCACAAAAGCCACCTTGTTCCAAAGGTTTCATTCCCCTTTAAATAAGTCATTCATGTGATGTACATCTCTTTTTTTGTTTGTTTCCTTTCTTTTTAGTCCAAGTACACAGAGCCGGACCCAGTGGACCCAAATCGTCTTCAAAAGTGCTTAGAAAAGCTGAAGATGGCAATTGAAGGTTTGTGTAAGATTATAGTACATTTATCATGGAAAACGGGTAATCTTTAGCCCTTTAGTATGGACAAGAACAAAATCAAATGTCTTTTCCCCACAGTTTGCTTTGAATAGAAGATGAAACTGTGTACTGGACCCTCTCATTCTATGTATCATGGATAAAGTCACATGATGTATCCCTGTGACACTGCCTTTTTCATGTTCACAGTTGATTGTGTTATACATATATTCATATAAATTATATTCTGGTTTCGTATAGCACACTTCATGTTGTCAACTTATGCCTGTATGTGCTTCCAAAGAACTTTGGATATTATTGCCCTCCAGGTCAATAAATGGTGAAAGGAAATGTTCACTATGACACCAACCTGATTTTAATTGTATAATTTCAATAAGCAGAAAATAGCTTTCAGTGTTATTTATCGTTTATTGTATTTTCTCTCTTCAGTTTCTTCTGTACCAGCAATGACTGAGAGGCTTGATGCTATTGCAAGACAAGTTGGGTAAGTCAAGCACGAGGATCCTCTTGCTGTCTGTAATACACAGCTTAACAATCAATCATAGGACTGATTTTCATGGTTGATTACATCAATAATTATTAATGTCATGTGCAATCAATTATAAAAATCTATTACATGCATACAATGTACTTTCAGTTGGTAAGCTTTGTTCTAAAAGCACAGATTTGTCCATTTGGATCACATCCTTAGAATATTTGACATGTAAAACAGGGAGAATGTACATGAAGGGGCCCAGATGCAGAAAGAGTTGCGATCGAACACTACTCAAACCTTTTAATTCAACTAGATTTTCAAAAACATATTGGGGATTCGATTTCATGATTTGAGTTTAAAGGGGAAGTTCACCCTTACAAAAAATTTATTGTAAAAGAGAAAAATGAAAGAAAATAATGCTGAAGGTTTGAGAAAAATCCATTAAAGAATTAAAAAGTTATTAGAATATTTTTTTATTTGTGATATGCGAGCAGCATTCCTACATGTACATAGCGAATGGTAAAAAATGAATAAAATGTAATTTTCTCAGAAAATTGAAAATGATTTAAATGTACCTTTTGTATATCAATAGACAAATCATTTGACACCCGAACATGAAAGGAAAACAAAAAATAAGTCATCAGGAACCATTAAGAAAATAAACTTCATGCATTGGAAATGTATTTTATATGACATTTGAGGCAGCTGCTTATTTATGACATCACAAATCCAAAATCTTAGAATTATAATAACTTTCTTAATCTTTAACAGATTTTCCTAAAACCTTCACAAATATTTTTTTCTAATTTCTTCTGCTATTTTTACAACAAACTTTTCTTCTGGGTGAATCTTCTCCTTTAAATATAAAATGTTAGGGGCCTGTTTTAAAATGAGCTCTGTTCAAATGCAACTGCAAGATCAAATTTTAGTCCCAAATGCAGGCTTCTAATTGGTTGAAAGTCAAGTTGCATTTCTTTTTTTTTTAGTTGTATATGATTGCACCCCAGTTTGCAATAAGTTCCAGAAGAAAGTGAAATGAACATAGCTGCCCACAATTTTATTGGTTAGGATGGTCACACCTGTGATGTGTTGTTGGTTTTTTTTTTTTAAAGAAAGGGGTTGTATATATTTAGACAGAAGATCCACTGACATATTATCAAATTCATTTATTGAAAGAAGTATGTAATTTTCCCCTTTTAATTTGAGATGTAGTGTCTTGTTGCTAAATAAGGATATGTTATTGAATTATTTTGTCCAAAGAAGCATGAGGAGGGGTATGTTGTTGGCTGCATAAAAGTTCCATCACTGTACAGAATCTTTTGTATAGGCCCTTCTGGTACATGTATGACACAAATGGCTGATGGTGTATATGTAACCCCTACAGATTTCTTACCCTAAAGTATATGGTTTGAATTTAAGTATTGTACCATTTCAGAGTTGGAAGAAGGACTGGAAACATATGTTTTAGAAAAAACATACTGAAAAGGGTGAAAGGGCAACAAATGAAGAAATCATGGATCATGTTTGAACAGCAATGTTTGTTCTGGCAAATATAACAATGTTAATACTTTTATCAACAGGTTGAAATCCAACTGGAGCATTGACATTGGGTACCTCAGTTCAGACTGCTTCTATGTGGAAGTGAAGCTAGCACCTCATGGCGGTGTTAAAGATGTGATTGTTGTGCATGGCATGAGTGGTAATACACAGGTAAGAGTTATGTGTACGTCATTGTGCTCAGTGTTAACTTGGTAGTTCTAAGCATTTCTGGTAGTTCTGTGGTGTTTGCATTGTGTAAGGTTCAGAGTTGTATTTAATTATCTGTCCCTTTGTCTAGTCATGTACATTGGTGTATTTTTAAATAGGTATATTTCCAAGCCGTCTAATGCAAATTCTTCCAATTTCCAACTTGTCTACTATTTGGTCTACTATCAGTTTGTTAACTATCCACATGATCTAATTGCCAATTTAAAATGTTAATTTTTTTAATGTAAATGTAAAAATGTTAAATCAGAAGATTTTTTTTCTGCTTGTCAATTTTTCTTCGGAAAATGTGCCCCTTTGGCGCCCCACTTTTGGAAAATCCTGGATCCGCCCCTGACTTTAACACACACCTTCCCCGGTACGTAAGTTTTGATTGTTTGACCAGTCTGAACCTGTGATATTAAAGAAAAAAAAGGGTTGAGGCACTTAATATATTAAAGATAGTATAGAAAGACATTTGAAATCTTACATGTTAGGATGGCATCCATATCCATGATATATTTGTTTACTTGGTACTTCAAACTTGTTATCTTGCACATAAAGAGGAATGCTTCATTGTGGTATTGATAAAAAGTACACATGCATAAATTTATAATCACACAAATATGAAAGCTACAGTGTTTGAGATTTGAACAGAATGCCATGATTTCAGTCGTTATAATTTTTTTCATCATCATCATCATCAGCATAATCATCATCATCATCATTTTCATCATCATCATTATTGTCATCATCATCACCATCATCATCATCTTCTTCTTCATCTTCATCATTAGCATCATCTTCATCATCATCAACATGTCCTCATGATTGTAATGATTAGTAGTAACATTGATATTGTTGTTGTTATTTTGTTTGTATCATTTCTAACACTTTCATTGTTTTATTTGTTAACAGAGTTGTGAGGAGATGTGTGAGGTGTTAAGGAAGAATGATTTTAAAGAATTCACAGAGCATCTAAAAGGATTGTGTCAAATGTACCAGCTTGGAGGAGACAGGTGAGCTTTGTTCCAGAAATCAGTCTTTCAGAGTCAAGGCAGAATGGAATTTTTTCTCATTTTCTTTTTGTATTTTCTAACTAAATCAAAGTTTATATAAGGAAGTATGGGTAGTACATAGGGAATAATGGATGTAAAGATGTGAAATGTGAAATTTTGGCAGCTGAAGGTGAAGGTGTTTTTGTCCTACTAACAGGTGAATAAGGTAATTTTTGTGATCAGATGGTTGTAAAATCAAATATTGATCCATTTGATCATGGTAATGACTATTGTTATGATGGGGAAATTGTTACCATTCAATTACCAATCTTCCAATGAATTAATACAATATGCTGATATTGTTTGCAGTCTACAGATACAGAAGCATCATCAACTATAAATTCTCTGGTGATATCATAAAAAAGGAAGAAAAAAAATGATCATATTCTTTGCTTAATAATTTATATGCCTCAATACTTGCAAAATTTTAATACTATTGAATAATATTTCACCATTATTTCATTGAAAATTATGTTTGTTGTGCTTTTTGGTATGGACTTTTGTTTGACTGACATTCACTATCTTTCTTTGTGGGCAGTAAAATGAAAACAGCATCATTCAACTGTCTTCATGCATTAGAGATGGATCTTAATACGCTCTTTAAAATCAGTGGTGTCAAGTTTGGTGCATCCCAACAAGGGTAAGATTGTCTCTGCACATTATTAAGTTTGGCATTTAAAGATGAATATTCTTACCAATATTGAATCCTGGATTTTTTTGCATTCCATGATTGAGAAATGGTTTATAATTGTATTCTAAAGAAACACGGCACATTTTGACATCGTTTTTGGAAACCAAAATTTATCTGGTTTAATTGTAAATTTGGTCTATATCATATTGTAGGCATCTGGTTGAAAGTCAGAGCTGTGTCTTTTCTGTAGGAATCCTGCAATCCGCTTTTCATTTCAAGTCATCACAGTCACCATAGACAAAATAATGGGGACTGCAGCAAGGCTACTATGGAAAGATGCATAGCATTTCTATTGCAGGAATCATGCTAAAAAATGCAGCACAGACTTTTCACGAGTTGCCTTCGATTGAATCTTTGACAATGTTTGTTTTATGATAATCCTCTTCTATTCTATCTGACAGTAATTTCAGACTTTGAAGATCAGTAATCATTATATTTACCCAAACTAGATACAGGTTTAAAACATTTTTTATTTCATTATTATTTCATAATTCTACCAACTTTTTAAAATTTTTGCTTGATATGTAATTATTTTTATATATATATCGTTTGTATCTAATGTTATTTGTATTCATATTCACAGTGGAAGTCCTCTTCTTCATATCACTAAGGGGTTTGTTGGATATCTGACACCAAGAGTAGGAGGTAAGCTTTCTGCCATTTGATTTAAGTAATTGCAATAATAATAAAAAATATGATTAAAAAATAGAAGTAATGAGTGTATGATATTATGACACATCCAATCTGTATATTGCAAGTGTTTTGCAAATTATTATATGTTTTTTTGTAATTATGCTACATTTTGAAAATTTTATAGCTTTCTTGATAGTAGTAAATTTTTCAGTAATAATACTTGATTTTTTACTATCTATTCAAATCGCCTTGTTGTTAGAGTGGACTCGGTCCTTTGATTCATAATCTACATCCCCTCAGGCCTCAAAACATTTCTCTATTGAATCGTCATTGTGTTTACTGCTTAGGTCATCTGATGCGCCTTACATACTTTGTGTCTCCATATGATTTGCTGGATGTGGAAAAAAAGCAGACAAAAGAACTCTCTCTGACAGGTTAGTTAAGAAAAATAGCAGCCATAATATATATGGTCATGTGCAGCTGACTCTTGGACTCAAACTCAGAAACGAAAGACACTGACTCGACTCAAACTCTTGACTGTGTGGACTCAAACATTCTAGATTTGATGTGGTGGCAAAGCCCTGACAGTTTGAAAACTAATTTTCTTTTTTATTTTGCATTTTTGTCTTGCATTGGATAAAAGAGATTATTTCTCATTTGTACCTCAATGCATGGTTTTGGATCATTCACTTTTTTATTCGCACATTTTTCTGTACGTCTTATTGGAAAGCTCAGTGTTTTGAGATGGTTAATTTTGCCTTATTTTTATTTTGAAATTGGTTTGTCATTTTACAAATTGCATATTGCATATCACTATGTTGGTACAGATTGATTGGAATGAATATTGCTCAAAATCCTTCAGAAAAAAAGAAGAAGCAATATTACATCGGTGTATATAGATAGGAAATCCAAGGGTTTTATTCTTGTTGAATTTAACACAAATATTTCCTATCATGTAAAAGTTGATAAATTTATGTCAATAAATTTCTTATGAACCGTATTATTGCCTAAGTGTAGCAGTTTTTCAAGAAGACTGCAAACAATTGGTTGTCAGTCAATTTACAATTTATTATTATTATTGTTGTTGTTAATTATTATTATTTTCTACCAAGTCAAACAGAGTTCTGTGCTCCCAAGAGAATAAGCTTTGGCAGAGTTCCTACTTATTATTCATATTGGATCTAACAATGTTTCCATTTCAGAACCATTGCCCAAAGACCTTGGGTTATCTGTGACGGTTGGCATAGAAAGTGCATCTCAGAGGAAGATTCAGACAGCTCCTACCATGATGGTTACAGATAACAAGATCACCAAGTAAGAATACAGTTTTACATATCTTCATGTTTCTCTTAAGACCCTTTATGGGAACTATTGCATCACTAGTGCATCATTTCCTTAATTTGGAACCTACACAGTTGCCCTACAACTGGGTCATTGCATCTTCACTAAGTTTAAATCAACTTCAAATGGTGTTTATATTTCTCAGTTTGTTTTAATGATTCAAGTGATTGAATGAAATAATGGAACAGTTGATTAATGAATGAACGATTTGATGAATGAATGAAAGCATGAAATGATTAATAAATGAATAATTAAATGAGTTACTGAGTGGATTGACCAATCATTCAATATAAATCGATTTCCTTCTTTACTTGCAGTGTTATGCCCTTGAGCAATCAAAATAGCATCAATATCCCTGCTACATTTGTGCTTAAGCTCAGTGAACCTATGCCCATGTCTCTCATCCTACTCAAACAGCTCCAGAATATACCAGGTAAGAATAGTTGACAAAATAGCTATTGAAATTGAGACCAAATCTTACTAGTTTGACTAAACATGTATATTAATACCTGTTTAGCAATTTTATTTTCCATGTTTGGTCATTTACTTTGCATGGCTGTTTTTTTTTCAAGCTATTAAACAGTACGTAATGTTTAAGTATGGCAAATATAAATCTATCAAAGAAAAAGTGTATTCTAGTGATATTAAAAGACAAGTTCAGGAAAAACAGTGATCTCATGAATGATATACATATGTTACATTTTCTTTCTCTTGATTTTTGGTGGTTATATTATGTTGCTGTTAAGCGTGAATACTCTTAATAAGGTAAACAAGAGTCCAAATTATGTTTGTTCCTCTCTGAGATAATAGTAGTACAATTAAATAAAGTGACAGCTCTTTAGGCCTTTTCTTAAGGACTGGTAATAAGGATTAAGATCTTGTCAAATAGCCATAGCACATCAACCTAAGTTTGATTGTTGGTGGATAGCTAGGTAAAATTTCTACAAGAAGAGCTCTTAGATATTAAATTTATATTGCTGAAATGTATGGAATCATCCCTTATGTAACATTCACCCCTCCTGAGTTATAATCTTAAAAAATTATGGTGTAGACATGCTGATAATTCCATTATTTTTTGCATAAGAACGTCTCCATTCTCTTTTGGTGTGACAGGTGTTTCTACCCAGTATGCTGATCCTACTGCCGCTACGCCTCTCAATACACTCATCTGTAGATTCACCCTGGACCCTGTCACATTCCTTCAAAACCAGACGAAAGATGGCCGTCAAAATAAAACAAAAAATTACATTGTGGTAAGCCATCTTTTTTAATTTTTATTTTTTTTTGCTTAGAAGACATGGTAGATTGTGTAACTAATTGTAGATTTTCTTGGAACGTGGTTGGACTTTCATGACATTGGAGCTATTTGCCTGGATGTTGCTATTTTTTCTGAAACGATTTTGCAAGACTGGAAAGAATAGAAAGTAGATGTGAGCAACCAAAATGCTGAGAGGTGGATTCCTCACCCCCTCGTCATGAACTTTTTTAAGGTTCAAGTATTGGCTTCTGTGAACAAAATTCAAGTTAGAACAAATCTTAATGTTAGGTCTTCATAAGGTAAGCTTTTATGTTGTGCTGAAGAGTAGAGAAAAGTATTCCAAAACTTCCTGCTGTAACTTCACCCAAGATTGAGTAGTATTTATATTGCATATACCAATTACAGCCATAGTAATCACTGATATAGAGTGCCTTTTGCCCACTAAGTACAGATTAAACAGACTAGTTTAATCTGTAATAAAAGAAAAGTATATATAAAAAAATTACTATGAAATTGGGTTACATATTTGACATGAGTGAGATTTGAATTTTGTGAAGTCTTGGCACCTTTTGATTTTTTTAAATGAACATTGAAGGAAGAAGATGAAACATCGTAAATGGCAGTTTTTTGTTTGAATAAAATGCTTGTTTAATCTGAACTTGTTCCCTAATGAAATAGTAAGGAAACCACCCTTTATGTCCAGCATTAAGTCAGGGTCTTGAGATGAAGACGGTTTTGGAGAATTGTAAGAACTTTTGAGTGTTCACATCCACGTTAACCATTCAACTTTGTTGTATAGTTTATCATCAATTAACCTGAGATTTAAATCTTTTTATATCTTGATTTTTACAGGAACTTCCTGATCAACATCACTCATATATCATCAACGATGGCACCAACCCTAATGATCTGAGAGACATGCAAGGCGCCTTGCTCTCCAAGATCACCTTCACAGCACCTAACACGGTAGTAAAGATCATCTCACTTCTCCGACAACAGGCTGTCTATAATACTCTCATTGCCAGCTGTGTCAGGGACAAAGAAGGCGAAGGTGAGTATCGCAATTGTTTGGCTCTGTCTTACAAAGGGCAGTGAGAAATACAAATGAGATTCAAATTGTATTTCATCTAAATCTGTGTTGTTAAGAAATATAGTTTAGATCAATTGCTTTATGTGTTTGATTTGAATCACTTGCAACTCTTTGTAAGACAGAGAGCCCTGTGCTCTGTAACTCTGAAATATAAATACAATGTGTGAATGACCAATTGCCTGTTCCACTTCTTCATGAATGATTGAAGGCGACCGCACACCTTACGATTGGTCTGTGACCCGATTTTTTAGAATAAAATGTAGTAGAATTTGATGCTAACATTGAGACTTGGAATATCTTACTGTGTAATGTTATAATTCATCATACGAATACCTATGTTCAAATCTATGACTATGCTATCATCCTTCTTAGAATAAAAGCAAATTTAATATCTAGTTGTAATGACGTCATAGCAGTTGTATGTTTGGCTACGATTTGAAACTAATTTGCCCTTAATTCCAAAATAAAGGCTTGCAATCTTTCAAAATGGTTATATTAGTACTCTTTCAATTAATTGTAACCTATAATAAAATGATATGTACCATTCACATTTTCAGAAAATGAGCAAAATGCGATTTGTTCCAAAATCGGATCGCAAACAGTTGTAAGGTATGTGCAGTGGCCTTAAGATTTGTTATCACCTCAAGCTCATTCAATGGACAGCAATCATGACAATTGTGTAGAAAACCCATGCTTAGGCAAATGAAAAAAAATTAAGCCTTGTTTAGCTAAGGCTCTAATCAGGGTTTCAACTCTTAATGGCTGTAGATGGTCCAAGGATAATACAAAGAAGACCGAGAAAAACTGAAATTCTGCATGTGGTGAGGCCAAAGACTAATGCACCGTATTGGTGAAATAATTGGAGATTTCTGCATTTGTAGCTCAGAAAATGGAGGGCAATCAGTGATAATTGTTTAGTTAAACTTGTTTATTGCCCTTCTCTTGTTCCTAAGATCCAGCTGAATGTGTGCTATTTGAAGTAACTCCCTACACCAACCAGAAGCTCACAGTCACCTTTGAACACCCAGCCAGGGAAGGAGTTGCATGTGGTGAGCACATTTCTCTTATCTATGTATGTTGAAGAGATTGATCTGAACTAGATTTCATGGTCATGAGGTCATATTTCAAATCCCAGGCTGAACTAGAACTTAGACTAAGTTATTCATTGCAGAATCGCTACCCCTTTTATTTGAAATTTATGTCATATTTATCATACTTTCTAGTATTTTAGAGGAAAGCATACTAAAGAGGAAGAGCCATTGAAAAGGGAATCTATACTCTTGTTTCCGCTGATCATTCCCATAATGTAACTTATCAGATTTGCAATTAAAATGCAGACCACAAAAATATGAGCTGATACTTACAGCTGATAATCAGCTGTTTATAGTCATTAGCACAATTCATGCTAATCCCCATATTTGTTCCCTTTTTTTTGGGGGGGGGGAGTTTGGGAAACTATTCCACTTAACATGTAATTGACGAGAAGATGACCGTGCAACAATCTGTAGGCATTGCACAATACTTGCATTCGAGTGTTACACATAAGATTTAGCATGACTTTTTCTGCAGATCAGATTAGCAAAATGATTACCTGCTCTTGATTGATAGCTTTTCCATTTTGATATATTAAAATAATGTTGAATATTTACAGTTTAAATTTTAGATTCATCTCTTTGTTTATTGTACATTTACAGTGGAGTTAGACCTGACTGACCAATCAGCAGTCAAAGCCAAGCTTCATAGTGGTCCTGGTGAGGAAGCTTTCTGTTCTGATGATTATGCAACCAAAGTGCTTCAGAAGTGTCTCTCCATTCCTATCACCATGAGAGCCATCATGAAAAAAGCAGAGCAGTGGCTGGAGACGCATGAATCCAAGAAATCCGTAAGTATCATGAACAAGTAAAACTAGTGTGAATGTTTTCCAGACCTCCTTGCCTTTTCATGATCAATAATAACTTTTTTTTATCTTAGTAATACTTATTGTTACAATTCTTTTTTTATCATTGAATGAAAACATTAGTAGAAAATGTAATGTAAGGAATTTTCTAAGTGTCCTTGTCATGATTACTTGTAGACCACTACGTTAAAGTTCCTTGTATGAACAATTGCCAAATGAGGTTGGTGTCCTCCTTTAGAATTTGATTGGATATATGCTACAAATGGTATTTGTCTTGTCTATTTTATACAGCTGAGTCTACCACCAGCTCCATCTTCTGGTCCATCAGGAGGTTCTGTTTTTGATCCTATGAGTGGTATTCATCGTCATAGTGGCCTTGGAGGTGGTGGTGGCCATGGAACTACTTTCTTTCCAAGTCATCGCCCACACCAATCATCCTATTCACACCAACTCCAATCACATAGTATCCTGAGTGATCTTACCACCACCATGTCAGCCATCTTGCCTCATGGAGAGGGGTTCGATATCCATGGAGATAAACCCACCAAGGTGGCACAGAATCCCATGTTGGCAAGTCTCCTACAGCATGCCGCTCTTGCAGTGAGCACATCCTCTCTATCCATTCCACCTCCGTCCCCATCACCTATGTCGTCACCACCTCTGGCATCCGGACCAAAGCCTCACAAGAACCCAATGTTGATGAATCTCCTGCAGGAGCAGAATACTCTTACTCCTGTAGCAGCCATTGCTCAACCTGTTGGCTCGATGGGAAGGATGATACGCAGGGGAAAACGTGGAAGATCAGTCAGTGTGGACAAGTCACCAAAGCGACAGCAGAGTGAAGAGGAACATGACTTTGATGATATCCATGCTCATCGCCCACCAGGACTTCATCACAGACTCTCAGAGCCTCACAAATTGGGAAGCCATGCAATGGACCCACCCAAAGCACTGCACACAGGGGAGCTCTCAGCCCTTCTATCAGAGATTGAGGCCCCTATCATACCGGTTGCTAAACCCAAGCGAGGTCGACCTTGTCGATTAGACAGTACCAGCTCTCAATCTAGTGTCGGTCCTCGTCAGAGCCCCAAGACTCCAAGTACTCCATCAGTTCCAACAACTCCTACATTTGCTCCCCCCAAGACAATGTCCCACAGTACTTTGAGTACACCAGAACATCCATCTATGGATGAGCTACCTGCTGGGGTGAAAAGTGATCCATTGCACTCCAGAACAAGTATGGACTCTGACATATTCTCACAAAATTCAAAGAACATGTTTCATGAAGACTTGTTGCCAGATCCTCCCCGGTCAAACATTTCTCCTGAAATGAATAGACAATCCAGCTTTAGATCACAATATGGTTCTCTTGACATTAATGAAGATGCTGCAGGGTTTGACAATGACGATGATTTTGGTGGCTTACCAAGTGTTAGTTCAGCTATAGCCCGTATGGGTATTCCGACAGGCTCAGACTTTGATGACCCACAGCGAACTTCTACAGACTTGCCTCATCCAGTTTCTCTTTCAACCTTGACACCAGGGCCACTCTCTACAGCCATCCAAGCTGGGCTTGAAACAAGGACAGACATGAAAATGGGTGCAGGAGCACTTGATCTGACTGTAGCCAACCTTGCAAAGAGCATGAGTATCCCAGCTATACCCACAGCTCAAAGAGGGCGACCTGGGCCTAATATGCAAAGTGTTACCAATCTGTCACAGTCATTGCCAGCAACTCGTCCAAGGGTTCCAGTGTCCAAAGGCAAACCCAAGAACTTCATTGAGTCCAGTCTTGCATTTCAGTCTGAAAAGCCAAAACAATCCAAGAAACGTGGACGCAAGGGGTTGAAGGATACTGGAGGATTTTCTGATTCAGATGCTCCAAAGACCAAGAAGCTTAGGAGACCAGGAAGACTCAGGAAAGAAAGAAGGCTGCCAGAATACAGTAGTGAGTCCTCTCCAGAACCATGTCAAGATGTTGCGCAGTATTCCAGCATAACCATGGCTGTCAATGAAGAGGAACCACTTAAAATGACATTCAAAACTATTCGTCACAAGCCTGACAAAGACCAAAAAGTGAAGGCAAAAGACCCAGGTCCTGCTCCCAAGATCAAGATCAGAGCTATGACAAGTGGAGATTCTGCTACTCCATCTCCAAATCCTGTTGCAAGGGAAACCAAAGAAGAGAAACCTCCTGTGAAGTCAGAACATAGGGTTGAACAACCCGAGAAAGTAGAGACCATCTTCAAATCTACCAAGACAGAGCCACCTGTAATTAAAACTGAAATCCCCAAAGAACCAAAGCTTGTGAAAGAGGAGAGTTTGCCAAAACCTCAGAAGGACGTTCCAACATCTCACAGACATGAAGAGCACACCAACAAAGTAACGTCTCAAGAGCTATCTAAAGGCAGCCATGACATTACTGTTGTCAAATCCGAGCACTCATCTGTAAAACAAACAGGAATCACTAAATTATCTCCCATGACACATGTCCCAAAGTTAAAGAATGAGCAGATGAAGAAAAGTCGACCGACTGAAGGTGGCCAGAAACCAAGTCCTGTCCCAAAGTCACCTATAGCTGATTTCTTTCCAAAGTTGGCAAATATGCCTCGCATTCCAAAAATCAGTAAGCAATCATCAGAGGGTAAACAGTTGCCAAACACCAAGACTCTCACTACAAAGACTGCTGGCAGTCCTTCACCTTCAAATAAAACTTTAATGTCATCTCCAAAGAAGTCTGCGTGGGGTAAAGGAGATCCATCAAAAGTGGGATCTACCAAGAAGTTGGTATCAACACAGCGTTTTGGCGCAGTTAACCCATCAGGAAGGAAATCAGATGGTACAATGAGACAAGGGAAACCATTTTCAAGTGGCAACAGATCCCCAGTGACAGTAGGCCAGAGTATTCGAAAAACAGGACCAAATATTCTCTCAAAATCATTGTCAACACCAATACAAAGCCTTAATTCCTGCAAGGCAAGTGTGGGATGTGTTCAGGCTCCCAGCAAAATGGTATCAAGTCCAACAACTGGAGTTACAAAGACAATGAGCTCACAAGTAAAGCCATCTGGTACAGTGAGCCCTGTACCAAAAACTTCAGCTGGGATAACATCAAAACTACCAACAAATCCCATATCCTTATCAGCATCGAGTAAATTATCAAGCAGTCAAGCCACCACTGTTACTTCTTCTATAAAGACTCCATCGGTTGCAACAAGTTTAAGTACTACAACATCTTCAAGCAGCACAAGTTCAAGTTCAAATACAAAAGTCATTTCAAGTTCTCCTGTTTCTACAGTTGTATCCTCCAGCTCATCAACAGTCCACTTAGTATCTACAGCAACCACAAATTCAACATCCTCTAGCATAACAACAACTACTTCTTCAGTTCCAACTTCTGCACCAATAACCACATCCAGCCCAATTACTTCATGTGCTACTGCAACTACATTACCTGTTTCCAAGTCAGTCACACCCCCACCAATGGACCTGGCTCCTTCGTTGAAGTCATCACCTGCTGTGACAGGGACTAAGACAAGTTCAACTCTTTCAAATAGACCACCGCCTCTTGTGATTCCTACAAATGTTAAGGTGCCAGCACCATCAGTAACATCGCCTCCGACGCCATCATCTGTTGGCACACCCAATAGTGCAGGACCAAACTCTGCTAAGCTGGCAACTCCAAAGTCTGGTATGCGTGGAAACAGAAAATTCTCACTCATGGGCATCATTGATAAGATAAAGGAGAAAAATGAAAAGGTTGAGAAGACAGATAAAGTTGAGAAGGTTGAAAAGACTGAAAAAGTTGAAAGAAAAGGGCTCTTTAGTGCGATTGGATCTGGAACATCAGGAAATGGTGATGAGAAATCCATGGATGCACCAGAGAAGGAAACTAAAGACACTGATGAGACTGACGAGACTGGAACCAATAAATCTCAAGCATCTAAAGAAGACAATTCAGTTGTTAGTTCCAAAGCCGATTATCCTACAATTAAGGAGACCAAAACTGTTACAATCCCTCTGACGAAATTGGACAGTTCCAAAACGACAATTCCGAAAGTATCCTCTGCTGGAAATCAGTTACCTTCCCGTCAACCGTCACCATCAATGAGCAGTAAACCAAGTGCATTGAATCCCAATTCAGCTACAGCCAGCCAAGGATCCAGTTTAGTCAAGGGTAGATCATCTCCGAAGCCTCCGTCTCAGTCTCGCCCTCCTAAAGTAAGCACCCCACCCTTGACTGGCTCTCAGAAAAGATCAAGCAGTCCAACAGGGAAAAATATATCCCTGAAACAGAGTAAGCCGTCGCCATTAAGCAGCAGTAGTTCAACTCCGACATCCATGAGTAGCCCTGTTAAACCAAGGCCAGGGGCATCCCCTGTTCAACGAACCAGACCAATCATTCTTAGCCACTCCTTGTCAACTTACCAGTCACCAGAGAAGGGACAACAAAAAGTTACCAAGGTGCAACTTGCCATGCACTCAGATCTTGTGTCACATTCTACTATTTCTGGGCAAGGATCTTCTGCATCAAGTATCAGTAAGGGGCAAGCTAGTTCATCCCAGGTTCGCGTCCCTTCTCCGTCAGTCAAACATCAGGCTGCGTCATCTAACAAACCAACCCAAGACTCAACCAGGAAACCATCATCTGTAACACCCAAGACAACAGATACAACAAAGCCTGATAGCAAGCCAGTTGCTCCTATACCTAAGCCATTGAAAGCAGATCAAAGTTTGTTGATGAAGACTAAACCAAACAGTGGGAAAGAAACAAGCTCACAATCTCAGCAGAGCAGTCAGCGCCCAGATTTTAAAGGATTATCTGACAGTAGTAGCTCCAAGATGCCATCTGCTGTTTCTAAGAAACCAGAATCCAAACCAACAGAACCAAGGGCAAGAAAGGACTCCCATGGGCCAAGTAAAGACAAAGATGGCGACAATTCAAAGTCTCCGAAAGCGACTGTTGCGAGAACTGTATCCAAAGACTCGAAGCCTACATTCAGTAGTGGAAGCCAGGATGGAAAAACATCAATTAGATCTGAACAAAAGCCCTCTGAGCTAGTCCAAAAGCCGAAAGTCACTCCTCCACTGATCAAATCTGTTTCACAGAGTGATAAAGAGAAATTGAAAGCAGATGAACCAAGAAAGTCTGATTCCAAGATCATTGTTCCAGAGGTTAAGGGAATAGACAAACAAGAAGTTTCTGAAGAAGTTACTAAAGTATCTACAGCAAAACCTCAAGGAATTGACTTCAAGGTGCCAAGTCCCGCTATGGTACCAAGTCCAAAGTCCTCTGTAGTGAGTCCCAGACCTTTAATGAAACCTGCCAGCTCTCCCAAACCAGTAATTGCTTACTCACCCAAAGCACCAAGCCCGCTTCCATCTGCCAGCGGTGTCTCCAGCCCAGGAAGTGCTTTAAGTCCGAAGGCCACAACTAAGCGATCAGCAACACCAATAGGTAGTCAGCCCCCACCTCCAAAGAAAGTGTGTGCACTTCCAACACCCTACAGCCCAGTTGAGAGTGATGATGAATTTGGCATGATCATTGACATGCCTCAGTCTCCCAGAAGCGGTTTGCAGCAGAAACCTCAACGCTCCCCTAGGCCAGATAGCAGGAACAGCAATACCCAGACAGAGGGTGGATCTACATCGCCTAGAAGTGCTGTAGCACACTCTCCTCTAGGACAGCTTGCCCAATCACCTTTGGGAATAGGAAGATCTCCTGCTTCAGTGAAGAGTATTGGTTCAGACAGTATCAGCAGAAGTCCTTGTAGGATAGATGATGATTTAATGGATGAAGCACTCACCAGTTGTATTCAGACAGATGATGTTTAGAATCTTATCACTTCATCGCATGTTGCAAGTGAGGTAGTTCATCACAATGTTTGTAAAGTTATGTATGACTTTTTGAAAGAATAAAATAAGAAGAGCCAAATAATTCACAAGTATTTAGAATAAAATCAATTTTGGAACATTTTCATAAAGTATCAATCTTTTTGTATAAACTGACCCTTGTTTCACTAGATTTTTATTCCATGTTGCGATTGCTCCAGCAAAGATAATGTGAGAGCATTACACCTTCTCATCTGAACTTTGAAACAGAGAGGTAGACATTTTATGGAATTGCTTAACAGCACAAATTTATTTCTGAATTGATTTTGGCACACATTTGGATGGTAATATTTCTATCTTTTGAATTCAAGATTGTATGTGAGTTTACAAACAGTGTGACGTCTCTCACAAGTCTACAAGCATTGTGCCGCATAGATGATTTGATGGTTATATTGTATTATCTCATATTCAATCAGGAAGATTACAGCAAATTAAATCTAAAGGTAAATTGATAATGAATCTCAAATCACATTCAATTTTGTTTTTTCTATGAAACTGCCTTCAGTGTTGGAAACTGATTAAGCATATATTGATTTCGAACATTACACAGTAGGATATTCCAAGTCTCAATATTAGCATCAAATTCTACCACATTTTATTCTGAAATTGGGTCGCAGACCAATCGTAAGCTGTGCGGTCGCCTTAACCCTAAATAGACTGGGCTATTTCGACGCCTAATCTCAGCCGTCGATCGCGCGATCATCGCGCGATCACGACGAAAATTGGCACACGCGTTACCCATGGCATTATCTACAAAACAATAACATCAAATTCTGCAAAAAATCTCATGTCTCATTAATTATGATAATTTATGCGTAAAATCATAAGTTTGCTCTAATTAATAAAATAATGCCCCTGAAATGCTAATTTTTGTTTCACATACTCTAGATAGGCATCTGATCAAATTGATTTGAAAAAAAAAATTGAAATCACATTCATTTTCTTATGTATTCTATTGTTTTCTAAATTTCTTATGTATTTCTTTGTTTTTCGACTTTTTGTTTTTTATTGTTTTTTCAATGGAAATTGTCGGGGACTTTATTTTGACCATGAACAAGATAAAATTAATTGATTTTAAGCAGTAAAAGGAAAAATAATGATACATTTATGAATTTTGGCCAAGAACACTATTTGCATTGGATTTGTACACAAATTCACGTTTTTGAGTAATTTTGGGTCTGCATGCACTTACGAAATGTTGCGTAATTTTGGAACCGCGTACCCGGGGGTCACAATTGTGGTCTCAAAAGTTGCGCGAGACTTGAAAGTAAAAAGTCAGCGAGCGACGCGGTCAAAAAATTTTGCGCGGCAGATTTATCGCGAAAAATGTCGAGGGGGGGCTGAATCAGCCCCCCCAGTCTTTTTAGGGTTAAGATTGATGATTTTTTAGGATTCACTTGAATGAAAGCAGGATATTTTCACAATATTCAACCATTTTGTCCATCAGATCCTCACTTTTTCTCAACTTTAATTCCACTTCATTAATTACCCAAGTCATGATGATTTGAGATCATTTCACGTCTTCATCATTAAAGAATAAAGTGCAGATGAATAGTTCTAGGAAGGTCTTGCTTACAAGCAATTGGATGTGCATACAGAACTACCCAATAGAATATCTTTTTATTCTGACTCTTGAATAAGAGAACATACTTTTTTTTCATTACTTAAATGATTTAGGCAGATTAAAGAACAGAGATGCAAATAATTTGTCTTTTTTTCTGATATATTTTTTATTATCACCGCGAGTTGCATTTTCCAAACGTCTATTGCAAAGAAGTAAAATATACTGTTAACCACCCAAAATACGTTTTCTTTTTCTAACCCTGATGTGACTGTAATTCTTTTGAGTTTGGCATCCTGATTTACGTAAAAGTGGATATTGTTTAAGTAATCCATTTAATTTCATCTGAGAAGCAGATCAGGGTCCCATTTCATAAAGACTTGTTAAAGTAACAGGTGCAAAATTTCTGTGACACATTTTGAATCAACCAATCAAATTGCAGGATTTCAGTAGCTTTAAACTGTTATTGCAATTGTGTTATTTTAACAAGCTTTATGAAACAGGACCCAGATGTTTGTCAATGGTTTTCCATTTAATCAGAACCATGAAATACCAGTTGAACTAGATTTTCTTAATCATGAGGCACCTCACAGTCATTAACAAAAGGTTGTTTAGTGCAT